>NC_043977.1:44375578-44455578 GCF_902148855.1 Sphaeramia orbicularis
AATCTTATTTCAAGAAATCTTACCAAGATAATTTTCACTTGCTCCATTGGCAGATTTTTTTTGCTTAACTCAAGCAAATAAATCTGCCAATGGAACAAGTGAAAATTAAAATTAGGTGATTCTGTCTTATTTTAAGTGTGATGAGATATTTTGACTAGAAATGAGAATTAAACACTTGGTAAGATTTTGATTTTTGCAGTGAATCCAAAATTGTCATTACCCAAGAGTTATATGGTTTAGTTTTGCAAGAACATTAATGATGAATGTTTTAGAATATAATCACTGAGTTTTGGGAAATTGATGCAAAGTCATGTGAGATCCAACTGAGCAGTCAGTCCCCTCATCCCCACACAAATTTTGTCAAGAAAGGCTCTAGGGTGTCCCCTCCAACGTCTCTGATGGACATCGACAGACTCACAAGCCATCCCACTTCTGACAACCAAACTGTCATGGACATGTTCTTGTAGCATCGGCGAAGGGAAGAAATAAAGTTGCGGAGGCCAAGAGGCTGTCTTTGTGCATTTATTCTACAGAAGGAAACGGTCTGACAGAGTGCAGCAGCAGTCTGATCAGAAGGGCTCCCCAAAGAGAACTCTGCAAAAAAAAAAAACAATACTATCGTTGCAGCTTAATAGAGGAATGTGCGCCTGGCATAAATAATGTAGAAGTGTTTTAGCTCCTTCAAGGACATGTGGAGGGGCCCATAAGTGATGGATACAAAGAAGGAATGTGCATCTGCGCCTAGTTTATCTGAAAAGGGCAAGGTCAAGCTGGCACTGTGTACAAATCAAAAATTCAAGCAATGATTTAGGCATAAAACAGGGGTTTCAAACATGCGGCCTGGGGGCCAAATGCGGCCCACCAAAGGTTCCAATGCAGCCCCTGGGGTGAATTTGCAAAGTGCAAAATTCCACAGTCAAGGCTGTCAAAGTCATTTTAGTTCAGGTTCCACATACAGACCAATATGACCTCAAGTAAAATAATAGCATAAAAACCTACAAAAAATAATGACTATATGTTCTTCTCGGTTTGATGTGAAAAAAATATTACACAATGCCTATAAATGACAAAATGTTGTCTTTGTCAAATTTTTGTCTTTGTTTTAGTGTAAAAAATAACATTAAATTATGAAAATACTTACATTTACAAACTATCCTGTAACAATAAAATGTCAATAATCTAAACAAATATGAACAACCTGAAATGGCTAAAGAAAATTAAGCACAATTTTAACAATTTTCTGCCTGTTACTCAGTGTTTAGTGTCTTTGTGGCATATACTTCAGGGCAAAAAGAGGGCTGACAAGCCACTCCAGGAGCCACAAAAACTAAAGTCAAGGTCATCATTGAGACTGATGGACGAACAACAGTGTCTTTGTAGATTTGATCCATAATGCACATGTATAAATGATAAGTTTAAGTATAATATTGTTAAAATTGCACTTATTTTTCTGAAGAAATTTCATTTTTTTCAGGTTATTCACATCTTTTTTGTTTGGATAGTTTATAAAAGGAAGTATTTTCATAATTTAATGGGGGTTTTTGCACTAAAACAAATACAAAAATTTGGAGTTGTCGGTATTTATAGGTTATTATGCAATTATTTTACTGGTTTGGCCCACTCGAGATCAAATTGGGCTGAATGTGGCCCCGGAAAGAAAATGAGTTTGAGACCCCTGTCATAGAAGGAGTAATGCAGTTTTGGTGGTACGTCAACATAAAAGGTGATCATAATACATTGTAGTGAGAGACATGGTTATGCAACATAACAGTGGTTTCCGGTTACATTGGTTAATCCACTTAAAGCTTTCCTTGCGGTTGCAAAGCACATGAAGGCAGAATTACTTAACCCTTTAACCCCTAAGCCTAAAATGGTCCCCCTGGACTTTTTTCTTATTTTGACTAACTAAAAGTTTAGAAAATATGCTGAGTCCGTTTGCCCATTTTTCTAGAACAGTTTTCCAAATCTAGCAATCATTTACAACTTAATGCATGTTTTAATACTGCTAAAAATTACTTATTTTCCAGCTTCTAGCACAGGCATGAGTGAAATTACCGAAAAAACCCAATAAAACCTATAAAGCGCAACATCTCAGGTTTCAGAAACCACTGGAATTTTTCCCAACTGCACAAACAGTGAAAGTTACAGCCATCCAAACTGCGTAGGATGTGTCAGCAATGACACGTCAGGTTTTAAAGAGTTAATCTCTCCCATTGTTCTAAGAGTCCACAAAAAAAAAAAAAAAAAAAACATTTTAGTGAAGGTAACAAAGTTAAAAACATATACTACATGAATAGTCTTAATTCTTGTTTTTGTGTTGACCTGCCCACAGTATCACCAGGCACTCACTCACAAACACGCAAGAATTCTTCGGAGATTTAAGTTTATTAAAAAAAAACTATTTTGCCACTTTTTCAATGTTTTATACATGCACACCCTTAAACTGTTACATACATCATGTTCCTTAAATAACATATATTATGTAGTACCATAAAGGCTGACATTTGAACATTCACACCAAAGCTCCACTAGAGGACTATACTCTCATGTATTGCACAGAAATATCCTTTACTCCAAACAAAAGATATTTATATGGAATTATTTAGATGGAATATCATTATATCTTAATAAAGATATTTTTATGTTCAAAAGACTGATAAATAAAGTTTCAAATAACTAAACAACGACGCAGTCATAGTAGTACATCATAACTTTCATCCCCCAGAGGTTGTCTGCATGAAGGTTCAGATGTGTTTCTGTCTGGAGCTTGAACCGTTGACAAGGTGATGGAAGTCTCTAAAGGGTTAAAACTTCAGGTCATCGCCGAGTCTCCTTGTCTAAAAGATCTTTGGCCTCATTGATCTTAGCAGCAAGATACGGTGAGCCACCTGAACACAGAAAGGCAACAGGTTCTTATCCTACTTTGCATTTTCTCAACAACAACTCAACAACAAGACTAAATCCAATAACTCCAACATGTTTAATCAGCTTCAACACCATAGAGATTAAACACAACCATGATGGGTTTACCTTTATCTGGATGGTTTAGGACCATAATCCTCCGATGGGCTTCACGCACCTTGGCCTTCGTGCTGGTTGGGCTGCAAGTGAAAACAAGTCAATTTTGTCACAGTGCTCACATCTCACAGCATGTTTATACTTACAAGACATTTACAACAAGTTTTAATACCTGATGCCAAGAACAAGGCAGGCCTCTCGCTTGGACATCTTCTGTTCAAAGCCTCCTTTATAATAAGCTGAAAAAGCCTGAAGAGACATGACAGAGCTTTAATTCTCACTGTGAACATATCTGGACCAATCTCAAAACATCCACACAGGCATCATCTTAGTTGCACATTTGTAACAGTTGTCCCCAAAACAATGACTTGTTTTCTCTGCATATATACATTTAAGTCTCTACTAAGACCACCAACAATGAGCATAGGTGATAAAATGTTAAGGTCAGCATAAGTTGGTTGTAAACTTCAGGATCAACATTAGTAAGTGGTGCAATAGAGCAGCAGAAATGGTGAGGTTGACATTCACTTGCATTCTAGGGGCAGTTTTTACAGCTTTGAAGACTTTAAAAGTGAAATGGCTGTGGGTAAAACTAAGCTTGTTTTTCAGCGTTGTTAATATAAACTGGAAGTTTCCACTTTAATTATGTACAACTGTTATCCCAAGATAAAATAGTGAATTATAAGACTGGCAGCTATCAGTGTACACTTACTAATGTGGGCATCTTCCTGACTTTTTCAGAGAAGACTTGTCCAAGAGGCTTCCACAACTGGAATGCATAGCGCCCTGTGGATCACATGCAACAACAACAAAACATTACATCACAAAAGATGGATGGATAGATGTGGCCTAAAATATAATTTCAATGAAATGGTGGGATAAAGTCAAAACTGCAAAAATAAACAACCAAAAAAAAAAAAACAAAAAACAGTTGTTAACAGTGAAAGCTCATGTTCTTTTCAGTGTCTACAAATTAATCAAAATCTGGGAAAAACACATTTCTTCCTCTTGTTTTCTTCACAATCGTAAACAAGGAAGAAGTTTAATGACATAAAGATTATGACTGCTGAAACTCACAGGAAATGGCAAATTGTTAAAGCAATTGTTACCATCACAACACTGTAATTTTCCAGTGGGAGTAACTATTAAAACTAAATGTAAAGAACAGACTGGCAGCTTAACAACTGCCAAAGCTGAGCCGCACATAGAAGAAAATCTTAACCACTAAAATGAAACAGTCTTACCTGCAAATCCTGCAGCAGCCACACCGAGACCTACTGCAATCAGAGTCCTTCCCTAAAATAGATAAATATGTACAACAGGTCACAAAAAACTCCCAAAATTAAAACAAAAGAGTGCACGGACTAGGAGTATTTTTATTCTGTATGTCAATCACTAAAGGCCGATTATGTACCTACCCATCTATCATATAAAAACTTCAAGATGCAAAGCAAACTGTAAAATTCAGAATGATTAAGGTGCAAATGACATTTAGATGCATAGTGACATTAGGCTTGTGACCAGAGACATCCACAGAGGTCAGTAACTGTACCATGAAATGGCATGTGACAAGAAAGATTTATTAACCATTACTAAGTCTTCTTTGTTCAGTATCTCAGAACTATTTTCAATGAGTATGTCCATTCTAACCAGTAAGTTCAGAAATGATACACGTTAGACCGCTTTAGCTTTGGGCAAAATTATAACAGACATGAATGAAGCAAGCAAGAACATAGAAGGAGGTTTAACTTTAAACAGCAAAGGGTGCGGACTAACGTGAAGAAAATGTGTATTTCTGTTGTGGGTGTCAGGATGTGGAATTATTTGGCAGTGGAAGAGAAAAGCTGTACAAATATTTTTCAGTTTAAGAAGTTGTATAGGTAAAGAATAGAGAAGCTTTATAAAAGCATGTAATGACATAATTCAACTTATGGATGTTAGATTTATTTTATTTGCACTGACTATCAGGTAAACTGTTTACTGTAATAACTGTAATGGCAACGTATCTGATGTAAGCAGATGTTTCAAGAAAGGGGCAGGTAGTAAGTTTTCTTCATCGTGCTCCTTTCCAATCATTTAGATTGGAATGAATGAATAAAATGAAATGAAAAGGTTATGTAAAATGAGGCAGACGGGTTCAACCGTGTGCAGCTAAAAAGCACGACTCAATTTGACATTGATTAGTTTATATTCACTACCTATCATGTCCATTGTGGTCTTTGTATCGTTAGTTCTCCATACTACCGCTTTATGTACTTCAATGTGTAAGCTAGCTATATTCTGTATGCAGTGTATGTATTGCTGTTGCTACAACCCAATGGGTCACTCCTAATACTAATCTATGACCGGCGGAAACTAACGAAATGGACAAAAAGTAAAGTACAATTGAAAGTTTTCTTCAACTTGTCTGATGCTAATGTGTCCTGAACATCCTGACGCAACGACAGTGACACTGAGGTCACGTAACTAAGCCTCAGCAGGCAGAAAACCGCTTCAATATCACTTAATTCCGAAGGACATTCACAAATGTTTAACTACTAATACTCACCAGCTGTCTGTCTATCTCTGCATCACTCCTCACATTTGTTTTGGGACTGTACTCCGCATATCGCATTAAATCTCCTCCTTCCACGGTGACTCCACCGGCGGCCGCCATGTTGCTTCACTTCAACTGTCACTACCGGAAATACGAAACAGTACATCCGGTTAAAACCTTCAAAATACAACATGGCGACAATCACTCTTTAGATTTCAGATAATGGAAGTAGGTTTTGTACTGCAGGGCGTTGAAGCTGTTAAGATACTCAAATAAAAGTCAACTGTAGATTTTTTAAACCTTTATGGTAAAAAATCGATTTGTCACAGTAAAGATATACGCCATAATATATCTTCTTCATTTTAATGTGAAAGGTTTTTCCTTAGTCTTCTATAAATTCTTACAGGTTTATAATCACTAGCTGCCACTAGATAGAGCTATTGTAAAATATAAGTTTGGATGTGTTACATATTATTTGAAACAGCCAATAACTCCAAGACACTCTCCAAAAACTATTAAAATGGATATATCACGATAAGATGATATTTTATTTTATTTTATTTCATTCATGAACTTGTTAACTGTGCATTTTTGAGTTTAGGTGACTATTTGTATTTGCTTGGTTGTATCTTTTCAACCTGGGCCCTGATTATTGTCATATATGTTTTTGTGGCCTTTTATGATTCTTGCTGTAGGTGATATGTTTTGTGTTCCATTTATTTGTACTCATTCTTGTATTTGTATTTCTCTTTGTGCTCCTACCTAAGTGTGTGTGTGTGTGTGTGTGTGTGTGTGTGTGTGTGTGTGTTTGTATGTTTCTGAATGTCTACAGGTATACTTTGTGGCCCTTGTGGACCCTCAACATGATTAGGGGTCCAGCAGGAGTCTCAGAGCAGGAGAGTGAAGCAGCGAGGAGCTGATGGAGTCCTGAGCCTGGAGCTGGTTTCTATTGTCCTCTGTAATTGGATTTGGTCTGGGAGCAGAGATGGCTGCCACTGAGAGTCTGGATCATTAGGTGTGAATGAGACGTGTGCGGTGCCAAGGCTGATCGTACACAAGCACACACAGATACACACACCACTATTGTGTTATCCAGTGAGAAGAACATAAATATACACATATATCTGCAATAATCCAGTTAAATCTGAAAATATGTGAACATTTTCACAGCAATTGTGTTTTAAGATCATTTCCTAGATGTTAAAAGGCTGCAAGACAGTTGACTCTTACCTGTTGTTTCACAGAGGCTAAAAGCTTACATATTACCAACTAGGTTGTGGTTACTTTGATTAATTTATTAATTGATTGATTGATTGATTTTGAATATGAATGTGAAAACAGAAGAAAACTAGAAAAGCACTCGGAGAGTGCAGACCTATGCCAAGGCAGATCAGTGCCCCCCCGATCACCACCAAAATGTAATAATTTATTCCTTGTGCCAGTATCAACATTTCCTGAAATTATCATCCAAATCCGTCCATAACTTTTTGAGTTATCTTGCACACGGACAGACAAACAGACAGACAAAACAATGCCGGCAAAAACATAACCTCCTTGGCAGAGGTAATAAATAAACAAAACACTTAAACATAAGACATAAGACATATAATACAAATTCAACAAGGAGTGAGAATCATTTACTGTTACATAGCTGTTACATCTGAATACACAACCCAGCAAAAAAGTTGGTCCCTGTATTTATGTAATGGTTCAGATTATTCCATCAGATAATTACTGCAGTTTAATATGTTTTAGCTGCAACAACTTCTTTAAAGCTAACTGATACAGCTTCTCATTTCTAAAACTAGAAGCACTTGGAGAGCGCAGACCTCCGCCAAGGCTAATCAGTCCCTCCCCCTGATCACCACCAAAATTTAATCATTTGTTCCTTGTGCCAGTATCAACATTTCCTGAAATTTTCATCCAAATCCGTCCATAACTTTTTGAGTTGTCTTGCACATGGACAGACAAATAGACAGACAAACCAACACCGGCAAAAACATAACCTCCTTGGCGGAGGTAATTATCAGCAATTTAATAGAGAGCGTAATTATTGGACAGTGTTTCATTGGTTAAAGGTCATGTGGTCTAATGAGTCCAGGTGACCCTGTTCCAGAGCAATGAGTGCATCAGGGAGAGATGGACAAACTGATTACCCATCATGCCTTGTGAGTGCGATACAAGCCTGTGGGGGCAGTGTTATGATCTGGGGTTGATTCAGTTGCTGAGGTTCAACAGTGTTATGTGTCTAAAATATGAAGTCAGCTGAACCTGAATATATTGAATTACCAATATTGAATATCAGTGAAAAGGTGGTTCAAGGAGTATGAGGCATCATTGTCACTCATGGATTGGACACCACAGAGTCCAGACCTGAACCTCAGTGAGAGTCTTTGGATGAGACAAAAAAGCAGTCTGATTCTCCCATCACCAATTATAGGATCTTACCAAAAAGTTAACTTATGTGAAATACAATCATTGCTGTCATGGGATGCTGGCCATGACAGCTGAAGATATTGCAAGTGAAGCACTGCCAAAATCTAAATCTTACCAAGTGTATTTTTCTCATTTCTGGTCAAAATATCTCATCACACTTAAAATAAAACATAATCACCTGAAGAGTAACTTGTAAGTGAGATATAAGAACTTATTTTTAGACAATAGATCTTGAAAATCTTATTTCAAGAAATCTTACCAAAGCAATTTTCACTTGTTCCATTGGCAGATTTTTTTTTTTTTTGCTTAATTCAAGATTTTTACCTCCGTCAAGGAGGTTATGTTTTAGCTGGCGTTGGTTTGTCTGTCTGTCTGTCTGTCTGTGTGTCTGT
The DNA here is from genome assembly GCF_902148855.1 of Sphaeramia orbicularis. Lineage (NCBI taxonomy): Eukaryota > Metazoa > Chordata > Actinopteri > Kurtiformes > Apogonidae > Sphaeramia > Sphaeramia orbicularis. Next base: position 44,383,961 of record NC_043977.1, read on the forward strand.
CTGTGTGCAAGATAACTCAAAAAGTTATGGACAGATTTGGATGAAATTTTCAGGAAATGTTGATACTGGCACAAGGAACAAATTATTAAATTTTGGTGGTGATCGGGGGGTTGGGGGGGTGGGGGGGCACTGATCTGCCTTGGCGGAGGTCTGTGCTCTCCGAGTGCTTTTCTAGTTTTGTTTAATTCAAGCAAAAAAATCTGCCAATGGAACAAGTGAAAAATGTCTTTGTTTTATCAACCTAAAACCTCCGCCAAGGAGGTTATGTTTTTGCTGACATTGGTTTGTTTGTCTGTTTGTCTGTCTGTCCGTGTGCAGGATAACTCAAAAAGTTATGGACGGATTTGGATGAAAATGTCAGGAAATGTTGATACTGGCACAAGGAACAAATGGTTAAATTTTGGTGGTGATCGGGGGGGGGGGGGGGGGGGGGGGTCACTGATCTGCCCTGGTGGAGGTCTGCGCTCTCCGTGTGCTTTTCTACTTTTAAATGTGACGAGATATTTTGACTAGAAATGAAAAATACACTTGGTAAGATTTTGATTTTTGCAGTGAGAAAATGCATCCACTTCCCTGACAATATATAGAAATAACACAAATAAATTATAATGTATACAAAGCATCAAAAATGTCCATGTGACGTTTCTTGAATAAACGAGTAATAACTTCGTTTTCAGACACATTCCTCTTTATATTCCTTTTTATACACATAAGTAATCACATTTTGACCTGGTGCAGTGCTTACCTACTGGCTCCCAGTTACACTTTATCTGTCAAGAATAAATCAAATTACAAAAACTATTCATAAGAAGAGGTTAAAACAAAAAAAAAAAGGTTCTTCCATCTTTATGTGCAACAGTGTGTTAGCTGGCAGTTACCCTACAAACAAAAAGTTAAGGATATTTTTGATTTTTGGGCTTTTTTTTTTCACTTGGGATTCTTGCACAGCATTTTTTTTTTTTTTTTTTTACTTTTTTTGTGTGTGATTTGAATTGAAACACATTTTTTTAATGACCAGACATGGTCTTATTTACAAATGGCAAAAATGACAAAAAAATAACAAAAAAATGAAATATCCTTAACTTTTTGTTTGTAGCGTATGTTTTTTTAGTCTCCCTAAAGCTGTTTGACTTAACTCCATGACCTGATAATGGTAGAATACAGTGTTTTGATGTGTAAACCACTGAAATAACTGCTGTTCAGCGCAATAACAGCGGCCATTTTTCTTATAAACAGACATTTTTCTCTTTCTCTTAATGTTATTATACATGTTTGAAATTGTTATGCATGACAGTATATTCCAAATATGCATCTGCTTTGTTTTTCCTAATTGATCTAAAATGCAACTTTTTATTCCACTGCTGTTGTGTTTGATAGTCGAATGCTGCTATTGTTTTGCTGTCCTGTTTTATCTGCTTTGTTTTATCTTGAATTAAATTATTTCGCGATGGGAGCCTTGCGTCACGAATGTAATAGTGAATGTATTACTAATTCAGGTGTTTTCAGTTTACCATTTTAACCATCGCAGTTCAAGACTAAGACATAATAGGAGAAAAAAGGTTGCATTAGAGGAAATTGTGCCATTGAAAAAAAAAAAAAAAATCCTCTGTTTTTGTGCAAGGGAAATATTTACTGAACACACACATACACAGATGCTGTTTCCATGGGGACCAAGCAGCCACTCTGCTCTTCAATAGCGTGTGAGTGAGACAAGGTAGACGTCTATTGTGTTGTGTGTGTTTGGGGGGTCATGGTGGCGGTTCGAGAAGGGTGGTGGTGGTGGTGGTGGGGGGGGGCAGTATTAGACAACACACTAGACAGATGAAAGCACAGCACATCTTTAAATCTAATCATAATTTAGTCATCAGCAGAAGATGGTAGGATCAAAATAAAGAAGGAAACATGCCAGGCTGCCAGGACACAGAGAGACCTGAGTGCATGAGTCAAGGAAAAGGGGGCTGTGAGATTACTGTTAGGTGGAAAATGATAGGGCCTCGCAGACAGAGATGGGCTTATTCCTAAAGTCGATGCTTATTTGTTACATCAATCCTTACATCCAGACACAAGCACTTAGTCTAAAAGGGTTTCTAAAGCTCAGAGAGAGAGCTCCAGAAACACAGTGGACTCATTTAGAAGCACAATGAAACCTAGACTGGCATTCAGGGGGTTTTTGTTGGGGTTTTTTTTTCAACAAAAATCTCTGCAACTACAAATGATTAATACAAATTTCACCACAAATGAAAGCAATTTTACAGATGATTAGAGTAAAAAGACATAGCATTTCTACATAGTTATTCATTGAGTGACTCAAATTTTACTTGTCACATACAGTTGCATGGAATACAATAGTAGTGAAATGTTCTGTCACACTGTAACTCAAAACATTATACTATGTAATTCCCCACAACATAATATGCTCAGTAATCTCTCAATATTTTACTTTTTATTTTAGAAGACAATGCTCCCCTGTTAGCTGTACATATTTGTGTGTGTGTGTGTGTGTGTGTGTGTGTGTGCGTGCGTGCGTGCGTGTGTGTGTGTGTGTGTGTGTGTGTGTGTGTGTGTGTGTGTGTGTGTGTGTGTGTGTGTGGTGAATTACAATCATGACACATATGAGTTTTGATTCTTAAAAATATCAGCCCATGTTAATATGGGATTGTTCTCTGACTAAGAAGGGCCAAAATGTAATCATCTGTAGTCACATCAGCAGGAAATATAAATAAATAAATAAATAAATAAATAAATAGAAATAGATAGATAGATAGATAGATAGATAGATAGATAGATAGATAGATAGATAGATAGATAGATAGATAGATAGATAGATAGATAGATAGATAGATAGATAGATTATTTATTTATTTTTCTCTTTCTCCGTGCATGAATAAAAGATATCTGAATCTGAATCAAATGATAAATGCTAATGCCAGGTCCTGTACTGGGATGGATGAGTTAACCTTTATCCTTTAAACACTACAACTTGTGTAAATCTTACATAACAAAACTTTAACTTCCTGACACCAGAAAGTACCAGTTTTGGCTTTTTTATATTAAATAACTGCTTTGATTGAAATCAGTACAATGCAACAGTTGTTTTTGTTTTTGTTCTGTTTTTTTATTTATTTACTTATTTATTTATGATTGGATTATGTTTTTTTTTTTTTTTTTTTGTAGGGTGAAGTTGTGAAAGTCTTGACCAATATAGAGGACCAAAATACATTGCTGGGTCTCAGAGGGTTAAATACCTATATGTCCCACTCTATACCAAACCAACAAATGATGTGACTGACGTCTGTAATTACCTATTTCTGTTTACAGTCTGTCAGATGCTACTCTGCTGCTTTACTGCTCTGTTCACAGTGATGTTAAATTAAATCAGGTCAAATATAATCACACTTAGTTTTTTGGTTTGGACCTTGTGGAGAGAGCTGCATTTTAACAATCCAGTGTTTTGTTTTTTTCACTGCAGTTAGGGAAGTGTTACTGATCCTTAAAGGGCAACTTCCCTGAGAAGAGGCCATTGTTGGTGTGACGGATGGTGTATATGCCCTGAAGGATGGAGAGTTTGGCCCTAATGCTGTGGTCAGCTGATCTCTCCACACCTTGAGGGCTTTTTGGTCTTGTTGTGTACACTTGTCTCCATTCCAACCTTTCTACTCCCTCTCTTACTGTGGACGTATAGAAGGCCTTAAGTATTTGGTAAATCCCTGCAGTGTCTCAGATTATAAAGACGCTGTTGTGCCTTCCTTCACATTGAGTCCATGCGGTCGGCCCAGGTCCCGTCGTCAGTGATCTCCTAAAACTGTCCACTCTGTCTACCTGAGTACCGTTCATTTTGAGGGCGTGTTAAACCTTCTGCTGTTTCCTCCTAAGTCCACAATCATCTCCTTTGTCTTACTGACATTTAGGATAAGGTTGTAGTCCTAACACTAGTGTCTTTACCTCTTCCAGATAAGACTACTATACTTGTGGTTAAATACAGTGCTGTGTCATTGGCAGACTTAACTATAATGTTGCTGTCCTGGTACTCTGTGTGTTGTTTTTTCATTATTCATTTTTCCCTCCCTGTTTCCATTGCCTGGAAGTTCGATTCAAACAGTCTGAAACAATTAGAACTTTTAAAAAGATGTACAAATTAACTATTATTCAGAAATATAGAGCTCAGGATTGACTAAAGAAAATGCTCGTTTAAAAGATTAGGATTAATATCAGTAGTTGAGATAAGGACATGATGGACTTGAATTAAAATTAAATATGTATTCTCTTCTGTTGTATATCTTGCAGTGATAACACTGAAATTTTTTTTCTTAGTTTGTTTGTTTTTATTTGGAAACATTGTGTTGTAAATAGGGTTAGGCAAAATTAATCTTAACTTCAGCCTAAACCAGTGATTAACAACCTTTTTTGGCTCGTGACCCCATGTTAACATCACAAATTTGTCAGGATTCGTGCCTGTGTGACTCTCAGCTCCTCCCTTTTGGTCATGCCTGTGTGACCCTCAGCTCCTCCTTCTCATAATCATCATTATCATCATCAGACTCACCTGCTGGCACTGCGTGGCTGCAGCCAATTACCTTTAGCCTATTTAAGGCTTTGGTTTGCAGCCATACAGCGCTGGTCCATTCCTCTTCATTCCATGCCATAACCCGGACATTCTGCCATCTTCCTCTACGGACTCTGACCCAGGTTCTGTTTTTTTTTGGGTCTTCCTTTATGGACTCTGAACCCGGTTCTGTATTCTCCGTTGTTTTATTTTCTTTTGTGTTTAATAAACTTGTGTTTTCTTTCCCTTCAGTATCGTGCATTTGAGTCCTCTCATTTCCCCCGTTGTGACAAAATTTCTGACATTCAAAACAGAGACTTTTTTTTTTTTTGGTTAAAATTAATTTGTTTTCGATCATGTAATAGTTGGCTATACTACATTGAAAATAAATGTTAATTTTAGGTGATGTTTAGTCTATATAATGTATTTTATTATGGACAGAGGCAGAAAAGCCAGGTGTAGATTACTGCGCAAAGTGAGAATTTTGTTTTCCTTGGTCAGGATATGTACAGTCAGTCCAGCTTGGATTTACAAGGCTGACGATTAATACTGAACAAACAAGAACTCAAACTATGAATTATGAAAGAGCTGCAGCATCTGAAACTGACCACAATGAACATTTGAAAGATGAACAGTACCACAGTGCTTCAGTTTCAGCTTCAGAGTTTGTCCTGTCTTTTATGTATTGTGATTGTCTCTTTAAACTCACCATATTTTTTTTATTTGTGAGTTGTTGTTGTTTTTGTTGTTTTTAATCAATTATTAGAAATTTCAGGCGACCCCATTTGACCCCACGTGGGGTCCTGACCCCAGGTTGAAAAACACTGGCCAAAACCCTTTCGGTTGCATTGTATATAGAACAATGGATATGTTTTTTTGTTTATTGTTCAAAGTAATTAATGACCGAATAAACTACTACTACTACTACATTGCATTTTAATCTCACACAATGTGAAAAATAGACCAGCCTGTTATTTAAGATGTTCTGTTGGTAGTATAACCTTTTTCTATGTCTTCATCCATAGATTCAAACTTTCAAGTGCTGGGCCAGCTGATTGTAGACTCTCATCCACTCTCAACAATAAGTGTTTTATGACTGTTTCATGTGAAATTAACTAAATGTACCGTCTCCTGCCACCACTAAACCATTCGTATTGATCAGGCCATTTTGGTGAGTGAATCATCTTAATGCAAAACACATTATTCAAGGGAACAGGAGATTTCAAGATTGGGCTTTACATAACTGTCCTCCTCAATGTTAATGAGCATCAGTAACATATATCTGCTATGCTTTTCCTTTTTAGCCATTTGTTCCACTCTAATCAGCTATAACTTTAATGTTAATTAACCCATTAAGACCCAAACAGCCAATGGTGACAAAAAACATCTACTGATCTAAACTGTTTAATACCTGTTGATTCACTAACTCTATCAATACATGTAAATAATTGGTGTAAAATGCAGTTTGTCATCTTTTCATGGTCATCAGATATGACCCATTTGGACGTTCAGAGGCTCCATAGTGAACATGGAAACACTGTCATCTTCTACAGCATTGATTCACCAGTAAAACCCATGGAGTTTAATAAATGACAATGGATGGAGACACTTGTTTTATGTTCAGTTATGGATATCGTTGCTGAAAATGTTCCTTTTTCTTGATTTTTCTCTGTTTTGATGAAATTAACTTTGAATTTACTCTGAGTTTTCATGAACATCCACATGATCTGTGAATTAAATATAGGAAATTACATGATTTACACCGTAAAATGCAAAATACAGAGGATAATATTATTTTAAAAATTGGCAAAACATCAGTTAAGAAAGGTAGAAATAGAGAAAATTTTATTTGGAAACTACCAGAAAAGTAGCACTGGGTCTTTATGGGTTATGGGTTTTCTCTGTTTCTCATATGATAACCCCCAACTTTAATCTGAGCTTTTATGAACATCTACATGATTGGTTAGTTAAATATAGGGAAACGCAAGATATACACTGAAAAAAAAAAAAAAAGCAAAATGAGGAGAATAACATGGCAATCAATGGTCATAAATCACTTAAGAAAGGTTAAGTATAGAGAAAAATTCATTTAGGAACTGCCACAAATGTCGCACTGGGTCTTTATGGGTTAAGTCTGGACAGTTATGAGACAACTCCACACTTCCAAGTTGATATCCATTTCTCTATATCACTGTGATCATAGTACAATAGATGCTGTACTCTGTCCCTACATGGCTACTCCTACTCCTGTCAGTCGACCTATTGTCCTACTGTGCTTTATTTATCCAATTTGAACTGTGCCCCCGGACTTTTACAAGCCAAGAAAGTCATAGTTTGTGGCAACAATAGTAAAAAAACATCAACAACTGAATGGATTGAGTTCTTTTTGCATGTGATACACACGACCAACTCCAAAATGACTGGTACCTTAGCACATTTTATCTTAGCCCATAAAGACCCAGTGCTACTTTTGTGTCAGTTTCCATATGAATTTTTCTCTCTATTTAACCTTTCTCATATGATTTATCAGCATTTATTATAATATTATCTTCTTTATTTTGTTTTTTTTTTCAGTGAAAGTCAAGCATTTTCCAACATTTCATTTATTGATTAAATTAATGTTCATAAAAGCTCAGATTAAAGTTGATGGTTATTACATCAAAAATGGAGGAAACTGAAGAAAAAGTGACTTTTAAAAAAGTATATCTCATTAACTGAACATAAACCCAGTGTCTCCATCCACTGTCATTGAACCAACTCCATGGGTTTTACTGGTGACTCAATTTTGTAGAAGATGACGGTGTTTCCAGGGTAACTACGGAGCCTCTGAACGTCCAAATGGGTCATATCTGATGACCATGAAAAGATGACAAACTGTATTTTGCACCAGTTGTTTACACATCTTGACAGGATTTGTGGATCAACAGTTATTAAACAGTGTAGGTCAATAGATGGTTTTGGTTGGCGGTAAATGTTTAGGTCTTTATGGGTTAATGTTTGAGACTGAGATGAAAAAGTGTTAAAAGATGTGAAAATCACCACAGTACAGCAATGTTAAAGTTGCAGGGACATTCAGTGACTCTGAACAGATCATGGAAAGGAAAAGTTATGATGATATCACCTCCTTGACTTTGGGGTGTGTAGTTTTTCGATTTGTGTATTTTCACAGTCTGATCTATCTGTTACATTTAAATAGGTTGTCTCTCACCATTGACTGTAATGCATTTTTTTCCCCAAAAAATAAGGTCTCATATGCACAAGCAGAGGGGTTAGTCTGAAGCACTAATGTGCTAATCACAATTAGCATAAATGCATATGGATCGGATCAACTGAAAGTGAACATCAACATGAAAAAGCACATTTGCACACATCATTTATCAAGTGGGCTCATTTTTTAGCTAAAGAACTCTATTTTATGGAACTGTTATCCTTTTTAAAATACCACTTGTAGAAAAAAAGTACAACCAATTTTAACAATTGTGCTTTTTACACCATTGCCATAGGTTGAATTTGACACTAAAAATTATAGCAAAACTTCTTAAAAATGTATTCAGTCTGTTGATTATGCAGATGATTTTTAAGTTTTAAGTATTACATTTTCATTATTTTGTCAATGTTATTGATATTTATGAGTTTGAACATTTGTGTGTTGCTTAAAAGGCCCTGTCCATGTGTTACTATTAAATACATTAAATAAAACATTGTGATTATATCTGGCTTGTTGTTTTTGAAAATACATCAACACTGGGTGATGCATACAATGGTAAAGAGTCGTCCACGTGTTACTATGGCAGCCTGCCCACGTGTTCCCACATTCTCAAGCCAATAAAACAGAGACTTTTCAATATTTTACTCCAAAATTTATTTTCAGTGTAGTTGAACATAATATCTAAAAGATTTTGCCCTACATGATATCAATTTCTGTCGAGAGCCGCATGTTTTGAATGTTTGCTTAAAGCTTAAAAAAATTGATGTCTGTTTCAAATCCACGTGTTACCGAGCAGTAATTTGACATTTTTTACCTAAAAATTTTATTTCCCCCAAATGTTGTTTTACATAATGTTGAAGTGCTTATAAATACCTTCTCAAATATTTGTAATACATGTATATAAGTTACTCTGCTTACATGACAGAGACTGTTGAACATGAAATATGTACATGTGTTACCGCTTGATCAGACCCATAGGTGGTTTGGTTGGTTTATACTTTATACTGTGGTCACAGTGTTTTGTCAAAATGCTTTGTTGCTGAGAGGCAGATATTTGATCTGCCTCTCAGCATCAGCATCACCTCTCTAGAATCAAAACTTCCTGAATTGTAATTTTACTGGTCCTCATCTGCCTGCCTGAGAAGTGATGGATTTCTAAGTTCTGTGTTGTCATTAATGTTTTCGTTTCTTTGCCACAGTTTATATTCTTTGCCCTAATACACACTATTGTATTTTGAATACAGATGTCCTATGTTCTATGTGTGTTTTCCAATAAAACACCACTATCTAACTGAAGTTATTGTCAGTCGCTCTTTTCTTTTTCAGGAAGATCTGCACTCTATACCTGATGTGTCAAAAATAAAAGTGCAGTGAAATGGTCAGATCAATGTTTTACAACTAATATGATGTTCTGGATTTTTTTTTTTATCGTATCCTTAATGTGTATGTTAATTTGTTGCTGTACATCTACCTTATAAACTTTTTACTTTTATCTACAGCAGTGCTTCTCATCTCACCATATTTTTCCATGATCATTAGACCCACTTTTATAGACCTCAAATGAGTTCATTTATTTTTCAAAATGAGGCACATTTACAACATAGTCATTACCTTCTTTTTAAACCCAAATATACAAAGTTTATCTCTTTTATCTATACATATATATATATATATATATATATATATATATATATTTTTTTTTTTTTTTTTTTTTTTTAATCTCTCTTTCTTTTAATATTAACACTGATTGACCATTAAAATGTATAAGCATCTGTGACACCCCAACCTTATCTGAGCCATTTTAGCAGATGGTCTTACGAACATAAAAGTCAGATTTCAGACTTCTCACTGGTTTTAACAGACAACATCATATCACTCCTATCCTTGCATCCCTTCACTGGCTCCCTGTGTGTTTTAGAATTGATTTCAAGATTTTACTGATCACTTTTAAAGCCTGAATGGGCCTGGCCCCAAGTTATATAGAAGAAATGCTAGTTGACTACGAGCCAGCACGCAGCCTTAGATCCTCGGGCAGAGGGCTCCTGGCTGTTCCAAAGTCGAGGCTTAAATCAAAAGGTGACTGGGCATTTTCCATCAGGGCCCCTCGACTTTGGAATGGCCTGCATGAGGAGATAAGGCTTGCAGAATCAGTAACATCTTTTAAGTCACTTCTTAAAACACATTTTGATAGACTTGCTTTTATGTGATGTCTGTCCCTTTTTAACTTTTAATTTTTAATTTTAATTTTTAAATTTGATCCTGTTGATTATTAATTTGTTCATACTTCTCTCTAATTGTGTTGCTTCTGTTTTAGTGTTTTTACTTGCTTCGTGTATCCTGCTGTTGTGCCCTCTGTCAAAGCACTTTGTAAACTTTGTTTTTAAAGGTGCTATACAAATAAAGTTATTATTTCCACCCTGGTTGTGTTTTGGGTGTGTATAGTGCAAAGTGTTAGCTATTAAAATGATATATATGTTGTGTGTTTCTTGTCAAAAACAAAAATCAATTAAAAAACAAACAAACAAACAAACAAACAAACAAACAAACAAACAAAACAAAACAAAACAAAAAAACCCCTTTGATTATAAAAAACGATTCAGATTTCTAAAATTTCACACTTTAAAATAAAGGATTTATTGAGTGAGAACTGCAATAAAAGCCAACCTCCTATACCCTGGTGTCATATGAAGCCTGATGAAATTAGACTTTAAAATCCTGTCTTCTGTAGTGGCCATTGCTGGTATTATTTTGCAACCACCCTATATTATTATCACCTGATATATACCTTCACCCAGTATTATTCTGAGATCCAGCGTGTGTTCTCTAATCATGGAGGAAAAGAAAAGAAAACGCTCATGTGTCACATTATACCAATAAAGTAATGCAGGCTACTTTAGTGTCATAAACGGAACCTTTGTACTCCAGCTCCAGTTTCACCCGGAGGATTTTTTCCGCTGACGTACTGGCAAATGACATAATGGTAAACACAGTAAGGTGAGTCCCGATGTATGTTTTACATCTCATACACGGCGGCGCTTTTACCACAGCACAATAACAACACAGACCCGCGGGTACGTGATGGTTTTCAGTACGAGTGAGTCAAAGTTTTTATTTTGTGTGGGAATGACATTGCTCAAGGATGGATAGAGGCTAGCGTTAGCTGCTAGCTAACTCTCCCCTTCCCCCGGTTCACATCACAGCGGCTGTGGATGAAAAGAGACGTTATTCAGCCAGAATGTAAAGCAGGCCATCGGGTGTTATATTTATCTCGGGTGCCGTGTCAGTGGGCCTGTTAGCAGGTTAAATCTCAAAGGAAGTCACGATACCGAACCGACAGGCTGCCCGTGGCTTCTCCTGTGTTTACTGCTAAGATGCTGACTGTGTGATATAGATAAAGGAAAACAAACACACATCAAGGCTTAGGGACTTTATATTGACTTACATTCACTACTACTTTACTTCATACTTGTATTAAGCCTAATCACAACATCGGTCATTTCTTTAAGGATCAAAACACGGTATTTGAAATCTCTCTGACAGGACATGTTGGATACAATTTGACAGATTACTGTTGCTAAATGACCCATCTTTTTACTTTTAAATTCATTTTTGCTTTAGTTAGACCATAAGGGATTATCCAAAACAAAGAGCTACTTTAAATTGAAATAAATGTTGGAATGGCAATCAATAGTTAAGGTTTTGACCCTTAACTAACTTCTAATATGAAGATATGATTTATTATTGCAGACATTCATTTCAGGTTTAATGTGTCTTATTATTGTTATTATTATTATTATTATTATTATACATACTAGTACAACCAAATGAAGTAACAATCTTGTCACTCCATTCACAAGCATTGTAGACATAGAAAAAAAGACTAAAAGATGAGTACAATGTGCTGTGTGTAGTAATCAGACCATGATTGTGTATTAGAGGCTTTAATAATACACATTTTATATAGTGTAAATTTTCTGAGTTGCAGAGGATATGTGTGGTGTTGTGATGGAGTTGAAGCATCAACCAGAAGGCAGCAGGTCAAACAGGGTGACAACAGATACAGCGATTCCTTCCAAATATTGCTCTGCTGAGGCAGCAGGAGTGATATAAGTCCTCCAAAAAGCACAGTGAGCAGCCGGTGATCTTTTGTGTGCTGTCATTGACCCTCTGAAGGGCTCTCCTGAGCAGCTGGTATACAACGTAGAGATGCAGTTTGTCAGCACACTGTGAACCGGACAGCAGCAGAACTCACCAGCAGCTTCTCCTATGGGTTGTTTTTCCCGAGAATCCCCAGGAAGTTGATTTACTGTTTGGCATTCTTCACTACTGTATCAGTGTTTGTAGTGTGTCCAACAGCCTAAAAGCGGGAATCCTTTCAGCACAGTTCCCGTTGATATAAACTGTTCTGGATAAAACCTCAAATAACCATTTTCCATATTGGTTTTCTCTTGTTAATAGAGCTATTGATCGATTGATTAGTTAGCTTTTTTCTGGCTGTTATCTTGGGCTTTGACAAACACTCAAGAATTTCAGTCATTTTATTGACTAACCATTTATCAAGAAAATAAGATGAAAGTGAACATTAGTCATTAGTTGTTGCCTCACTGGTTATAATGGTTGTATCTTCAGAAAAAAGTCTACATGTTTTTTGCCTTGTAGCATCTTATATCTATTAGGTCTTGCATAGTTTTCATATTGTGCCATCTTTTGTTATTTTCATCCAGATTTATGTAATGTTTGGTCTTTTAAGTTGTTTGTATATTCTGTAATATTTTTCTATATATTAATATGTGGTTTCCCGGCTTGTGTTTCTTGAATCCTTGGGTTGACTGTACGGGTATGACTGCAATGTGAGTCAAGAGGACTTCACTGAGAAGGTGGATGACTAACTCCCCTTGGTGACGATGCTCAGTTAGATCAGAACAGTATTAACAGGCAGATGGTGTCGTGGGAAATATGTTGCGCACAATCATGTGAGCATGTGATCATTCTGGATAGAAAAACCTAGAGCAGTACTGATGGAATAGGTGTAACTGTATAGTGGATCTAAGTTTTTAAAGCAATTGCTTCCTGTGCTTTACAAACTTCCCAAAATCCTTTTCAGATTTTGATTAAACAAATTGCTTGAACTAGAGGAAACATAGATCGGTGAAACTTCTGGAAATCTAAATGTACAACTGGCCTCTAATGTATGTAATTCATGCTTTTCTGTATATATATATATATCAAAAAATATTTAACATGAATTTTGATGCAAGTTTAGAATAATGCCATTAAAGTTTTTATAACTACTAACCATCTAGCAGTTATAAAAACTTTACTGGCAGTTGATGTATGTTACATGTAACTGGCTTATTAGTATATCATTTTGTCATTAATCTGTAACTTTAAGATTTTGCTAATATGTTTAGCCATTGTGATGGTGTAATTACTGTTAGCTAACACTACTAATCAGCAAACTAACTACAGCACAGTGTATCAGACCTACACAGGCTGAGAAATGGTCTAAACAGCAGAAGGAGCTTAGTTTTGCTATTGTTCAAAATGTTCCTTTTCAGTTTTATTTTTGTCTATGCTGATGCTGAATATAACTTAAGTTGTGGATCAAACAACAGAGTTATCAAGTCAGGTCAAAGAAAATATTTAGAAAGAGAAATTTGGTGTAGCAACAGGAACCAGATTTACAAAAATATACTAAGTTTGCCATGTACATTACGTTCTGACTCTTCCACCTTCAAAACAATGTTAAACAAGTGGCGCCAGGCACAACAAGCCCCGCCCCGTGCACGTATTGTAGCTTATTTTGGACAGCTTTGATCCAGCTGATGTCATCATGTCTATGTGTGTGCTGCTGTCAGCATGTCAATTGCCTCTATATATGTGACAAGTCTGAAGTAAATTGAAATGAAATTGATGTTTTTATAGACATTTGAAATTTCACCCATTATAGGTAATTGGGAAGAAAAAAAGATTGAAAAAATTCATAAAAAATTGGAACTTTGACCTAATTTTCCTAAAATGGAATCAGATCTATTCTGGGTCACTGGCAATCTATGAACCCAATTTGGTGTGAATTCAACCAATAGTTTTGCTGCTAGAGTGGTAACAAACAAAGAAACAAACAAACTGGACCAGAAACAATACCCCTTGCCTCCCCTTTGGAGGGCGGGGTAACAAATACTCTTTAATGCTTATTTCACATGTGAGGCAAACCCTTGAGTGAGGGTTAGATTGTAGGGAGGTAATTGCAGCTAGCAAAATCTCAACAATGGCTAACAACGTCAACCATTGTAGGTGTAAAGAAAGTTTACTAACCGGAGACATACCTAAGAGACACACAAAACAAAGACTTAAAATGCTAAAGGCATTTTGAGCTCTCAGAATAGTCTCTAAATGTCTTCTTTGTACGGGACAAGTTCTTTTGACTTGTGCTGTTACTGAGAATGCTTTGTTGGTGAATGTCTGTCCATAAAATGCAGAGATCTCTCCTTTGCGTTTTACAGGGCTTTAGGAAAGGCCAACATTTAGAAACTCCCACTTGTATTAAATTTCTTTAATTTGAGACCGAGGGGATTAGAAAGAGCATGGGTATGTTTTCAGTGCTGTGTTTGTCACGAGAGAGTGTGAGACACAGCCTTACAAAAAGAGTGTTTCTTGTATTTGAAGTGGTAAAATGACATCACATATCATAGTATTTTTATGTAGCTATTTACTGGGTGACACATTTTGGGTACTGACCCTGGGTCAAGGAAAGGCACATTTACAGCACTAGAAGCAATTGTGTTTGTATCAAAATGCACTTTAGGATTTTTTTTTTTTTTTTACACATTACAAACAACATCAAGAAAAAAAAGAAATATGCAAGGAACACCATTGTGCAGGAGAGGTTAGAAGCCAAAAAGGCTTATATAAATACCTCTCCAAGCAAATAAACAAAACACACTAAATAGAAAGAAAGAATAAAAATTCAATATAATTAAAATAATATTATATAAAACACTACACTTTTTCATAAATTAGAATCCTTTTCAATTGCTGTTTAAATAAGTATAAAGAAGATGTTGACTGAAGTTCAGGACAGATTATTCCAAAGATGTGGTCTGTGATATTTTAGAGAATACTGACTAACAGAAGTCAGTTGAAATCTTTAAAAAAGTCTTACAATCCCATTGGTATCTGTATTTACCAGTGTTTTGTGTAACTTCACAACAAAACACATCCCTTATATGTTACTAAACATTCAATACATTGGCCAGACCAGCTGGAAATGAGACTGTAGTGATGTAATGGCCTTTAAATAATTAATTTGCAGAAGTGAGAGAGAGAGAGAGAGAGAGAGAGAGAGAGAGAGAGAGAGAGAGAGAGAGAGAGAGAGAGAGAGAGAGAGAGAGAGAGAGAGAGAGAGAGAGAGAGAGAGAGAGAGAGAGAGAGAGAGAGAGAGAGAGAGAGAGAGAGAGAGTAAAATGTATAGAAAGAGAAAGAGAGAGAGAGTAAAATGTATAGAAAGAGAAAGAGAGAGATTGAGGAGTCCAGAGAATAAATAGAGACAGGCATCGGGCAGATGGATGGGAACCCCGCCCAGGCCTGTTTCCTCTCTGTTCACTCAGTCTTGTGATGAGCAGCTGAGGAGGAAGTCAACTATTATTTGATGAGGATCTGTAAGACAGTATGTACTATTTTTTACAGGCTGAGAAGGAATGCACAATCAGTTTGATAGAGGAAGTGGTTGGTAGTTTGATTCTTAAACTGTAAAACTCATGGCCTCTGATCGAACTTTAACCTTAATTAAGAGTTTAGATTTTTAAGGAAGGTGCTACACTGTGGATGAATCTGTAAATGGATAACTGTATTTGTGCTAGTTTCTGTTCTTTGTATGTGTAGCTTACTTCCTCTTCACTGTTCCCTTTTTTTCTGTTTCTTTACAGTGTCTCCATCTGAAGACTCCACAGATGCCTAACACATTATCTGGAAAAAGAACGTAGAAAATAGATGCTCCAGAACTTGTTGGATCCCTTTAATACTTCAGAACTTACAGAGGGATTTTTCAGTGTTTTTTGCCCAGACATCTGTCAACATAACATTGTTTGACAGACAAATTGGCTTAATTTGGACTGACTCGGGCTGCTGCCTGTCCTGTTCTGGCATGAAGCTGCAGTAGTTTTCTTTCTAAGGGCCTTGTCCAAGGGGGCGAGCAGGACTTGGCTTTAGACGACAGACTGTGAAGTCTGGCTTGTCTGCTCAACTGAGTAGACTTTCATTTCTCCGGCCATTTGTTTGTCGGAAATGTGGATGCTGCTAGAGGGGCTTTTGTGTCCGCTTCAGAAAGCCGTCTTGTTGTGAGAACTCCAGCTCAGGGGGACGGCCCTGCCATGGAGGGTCTTGAGCAGCTCGACATGGTGGGCGATATCAGCCCGGCCTTGGAGGCCACAGAGGACTTCATCAGTTGCATGGATGGAATTCAGGGGTCGAGCCAAAATCAGACAGTGACCATGCAGCCTTCCAGACAGCCCAAGCAGCTACAAGAAGTATCCAACGCCGCGTTAGGGAAGCTGAGCCCCAGCGGCGTGTGGGGTCTGCTGGCCGGAGAGCAGCCAGAGGTGGGGCCCCTAGGCCTGGCCTGGGCTGATAACTTCAGTGTTTTAGGCCTTGGCATGGGCCTGAGGCATGGCAAGAGAAGTCGAGCGCGCTCCACCAATGATCTGGCGGCGCACACCAAGGATTGTACCAACAACACCACCAACTCCTCATCCAACTCAGCCTTCAAGAAAGGACACAACCGATCCAGGTCTGATGTCAACTATCGGCCGTCGGCCTTCACTGACAACGGGCTGCCCACAGTAGACTGCAACACCCTGAAGAACATGATCCTCAACCACCAGCAAGAGGGTACGTTTACAGGCAGAGTGTGTAATTTGATACACATAATGCTTACTATAAATTAGATTGAATGATATGTTTTATTTCATGGCTGATACACAGAAGGAGTAGTTGTAATCAGGGAGACTGATGGCTGATGTTTATGTACTAACTCAAGCAATCCTTTTATTTTACAAAATATAGGATGATAATTAGTGATGAGTAAAATTGTGAATATCAGACCTGACCATAGGACTGTCCATATTATAAATGTCCTTTCAAACATACATTCATTCATTCATTTTCTGATCTGCTTAATCCTGGAGAGGGTACCAGGGGTTGGACCCTATCCCTGCTCACAGAGTAACTCTCAGTCTGATACTCCACAACAATATTTGTATTACTGTTTAGCATGTATATGCTGTATTTCAAGACAGTTCTCTATGAGGTTTATGGAATTATTTGTGGGAGTTATGTATTTCTTCACTACACTGAGGGGTTATTTACACTGAATTGAGTTTAGAGCCTCTTTAAAACACGTCCACTGACTACAACCTCCATGTCCACCTGTGCCGTCAAGCCAAATGGTAAGTTTAGTTTCATATGGTAAGAGGAAGTAATACCACATATTCCTGTATCACAGCTGATAGGGAAGTTGGTAAATTTTGTGCATTTTTTCTTTTGGTTAAGTTTCGAATAGTTTCAGTGAAATCTACAAAAGTTACATTGGAACATTTCTTTATTTGCTGGACACATGTGGAGCGGGGTCAAGAGAGTAAACACATGAAGAGAGTCTCCTCAGATGGAATTGATCCCTGTTTTAAAAAGACAGCATAGTTCTCTCTTGTTGAAGAGAGTCCAGTGTTGTACCATGGGGTTTACTATTAGTGTTTGAAACCAAATACCAGTCTCCTTTTGAGCTATTGATTCTGTTCCTATAAAGTTTCATTTATATATAAAACAACACTCTTCCTTCTTGGAAGTTGTAAACCTTGTCCTACTCCTTTACTTGAAGACAGATAGTGAATGTTTACTTCACAGGTTAACTTTCACTTTTCCTCTGACTAATGCATTAAACATTGTATTATCAGTGCTGTAAATCCATCAGTTGTGGTATAATGCAGTCCCCCACATGAGTACTTTGTTGTCGAGTTAAATGTAGTCCCATCATGAGCAGATGCAACCATAATATTGCACAAAACATTTCTCTGAAACAGAGGGGCTACATTTTGTGTTGTTTTTATCTTTTTTTAATGTATTTTTTTAAGCACCACATGGTCATTTCATATATCAGTAAAATCACATTTTTATGATATGAACAATTTAATAACACGGACATGAAATAAGTGAGTTAGTGAGTGGGTTCTGTGGCAGCGTGCCTAGGTTGCAGTGGCCCGATGTCCCTAACATCGAGCTCAATTTCGTTTGATGTACTGTACATTGTACTGTGCTGTCAAATGACAATAAAGGCAATTCTGATTCTGATTAACTTTAATTGCAAATAACCATCTGACTTCTTCAGTTTTGATTCACGAGCATAAATCAACCATTAAACTAACAAAATAATGACAACATTTATTGAGATAATTATAGATATCTACTGAAGCTTAAATTTACCTTTATTCCTTAAAAATTCCCAGGACGGTAAAAGCTAGATTATGTACAGTGTGTTATAATATGTCATAATTTGGGAGAATTTACCATATATTGCCATATTGTATTTATCCACTTTAATTTGGAGTGGTGCATTTCTTAAACTCATTAAATGTAAAGTCATGTTAAAAAGTTGATCAGCAGATGGCTGATCAACGTTTTAAACCTGATGCAATCATTTTACTTGTTCACACTAATGGGTAGTCTGAAAAATTATTATTTTTTCTATGTTTATACCTCTTATCCACATGTAAATGCCGTTATTGGTCACTGCTTTTTAAAACACCTTCCAAAATTAATATTTTTCTCAAACCCAGGTAGGATGCATCCAGGATGAGGAAAAGGAAATGTGCATGCCCATTGTTTCTTTAAATCTACATGTCAGTGCCTTAAAAAGATCAAAAATAACAGATACAGGACATATAGGATTCTTTAAAATATGCTTAGTCCTTAAAGTTAATTTATTGAAGTTAGTGTATCACCTGCAGCAGAATACTGTCACAGATACATTTATGAGACATGTCCTGGTTAAACTGATATAATTTGAAGAATACATGCAAGAGACTGTAACCAACCATTTTAAGGTAACTTTAGTTATAATCTGACCTGGCTCTGTTACCCAGCATAACTAAAGCCTATTAGGGTTAAGGTTAGGGTTAGGGTGCCCAATATAATCTAGTCGCAGTATGTTCCGTTTTGAGTCCAAGAGAGTGTTTTTGCATTAATGTGTGTGGAGGTATTTTGTGAACTTAAAGGTGGGGTCTGAGATCTTAGAAAAGCGGTTTGAGCTAGCTACATTTTGAAAATACTCAATTCAAAAGTCCAAACTCCTTTCTTCAGACATCCTTCCAAAGCCATGCCTCCAGAGGAGTGGCACGCGCAATGCTTGTTCCCGAGGGTTCACGAGTGCTGCACAGCAACAATTCGCTGGCTGAGGCTCTGCTCTGCTCCATACCTGGGTTGGGCTCCGATGCCGTCTATGGTCTGGTCCGGTCTGGCCAAACCGTCTCCGACACCAGCTGAGGCTCCATCCCCTGCTTCGCTCCCGTACGCCTCGGGCTCCTACCCCGACTACGGCCCCGGCTGAGCCTCCGTCCTGGCATATCTATGCATACGTCATTCAGTTTCCTCTAACTCCCCCGCTCTTACAGAACAGCCCCAGTTTAGACCTGTGTGACTAATGTTACATTTCCTAGTGGTTTATGTTAGTGACTAAACAGTTTGCTGGTGAACTTTCCATCCTAATTTAACTAATATTGAGGTTTTGCACAAACGTCACATGATCACGTGGTTTTCTGTTTACGACGCCATATTGGTAGGCAAGCTTTCCTTGGATTGTACAACGTGTTAAACGATGGACCTGCTAAACTCGTGTGTGCCGTTTATTACTTAGCTTTCACCAATTATAAGTTAGGCAGAAAGACCGCTGGGTTCCATTGATGGCAGCGGTGGTTCTGTTCTGCCGACTGCTGTTTATAGTTATTACCGCGGTTAGCGTAGCTTCGCAGTATAGTTAGCCTGAATGCCTGTGGCGCTTAGTGGCGTGGAAAAAAAAGAATTGTCATCATGTGGTACAGTGATGAAGACCCCTTTAAACCTACCAGGAGGGCTTCCCCTGGCCTATCACCCTATAGGGAGAGAGTGATTGTGGATCTACCTGCTCCCTTTGTCGGCGATGGCAGCCAGAGTTTCCTCAGCTGAGTGAAGCAGCTGGAAGTGGCAGTCGGAGCTACAGCGGGCGACACTGGTGAGTTCAGCGGGGAGCTGGTGACAATACTCCCCACCCATCTGTGCAAGTCTGCTTTTCTACTATGGTACAGCCTTCCCAATGCGGTGAAGTCAAATTATGCAGCCATGAAAGAGAAGATGGGATTGTCTT
Organism: Sphaeramia orbicularis; assembly: GCF_902148855.1. Lineage (NCBI taxonomy): Eukaryota > Metazoa > Chordata > Actinopteri > Kurtiformes > Apogonidae > Sphaeramia > Sphaeramia orbicularis. Next base: position 44,404,100 of record NC_043977.1, read on the forward strand.
TTGGACAGAGACAGTTAATGGACCGTTTTAGAGCTAACATATCGGCTTATTCACGAGTTCCGGGGGAGAGCCTGGAGGTGTACGGCTGATGTGAGCCGGCTGGTAGCTGGTAGTCATGTTTTTGCCTCCAAGTTGCCCGCGCATCACTGTTGTTAGTAAACATGGAAACTCATCTATGGTGCCTTTATCACAAGCAGACATATTCGCAAATAACAGAAACACGCAAACACGAGTCCAAAGAAAAACACGATGTAAAGCAACAGTTCTGACTTTCTGGATCCAGATAGCGTGCCTACCAGTATGGCGGTGTAAACAACAATCACATGACCAGTGACGTCAGCTGCAAGTCCTCAATAGCCAGGTTCTGGCTATGCTTCCTGTACAAACGCTCCAGGCTCTGGGAACGCGAAGAGGGGTATGCGCAGAGGGGGGAAGGGGGGAGGGGTGAATGGCAGTTGAGTTTGATAGACATATCACCATTCAATCATTTCGAGTGGGCGCTCAAAATGATTGGATGGTGTTTTTTCCGTCCTGCCCGTTCCACAGGTGACTAATTTTTTTTTAATTTTTGTGTTAGAGCATTTAATTAATTAGTTGTAATCGGGGTGTGAAGGGGATTTTAAGGAATATAATAAAAAATGCTCCAGGAAAACATCTCAGACCCCACCTTTAAGGTTGTGTGAACAGATTTTTTTTAAACCTAAGAAGACAATATCAGTTTAGAAAAACATCTGTGTGAGTGTGCAGTAGGCATTTATTTATTGTACCCCACCTGCCCCGTCCTGTTGTTTGTCCGAGATTTTTGTCCAGACAATTTCTAAGACTCTGTTCACCTGATTGTTTTCAAATTTCAGACATGTTCTGTATCACAAGGAGAGGTGCAGTGCACAGTTAGATTTCTGAATTCAGATTTTTGTATTTTTAACAAATATTGAAATATTTCAACTTGGAAAATGTGTCCAGCAATTTCTTTGACACTATTCATCTGATTCCTTTCAAATTTCACACACGTATTCTTTACATGTGCCTTTCTCTCATTTTTTTTTGCATTTTTACAAATTCTTGAAAAGTTTTTGATAAGATTTAAAGACTCAAAATTAATCCCTGGGTAGGCAGGGTATCAGGAGCAAAGTGTTGTGTGACTGAGCGGGGGCATTAGTAAGCTATGCATACTTTTGCACTTGTTGTAGTGAAAAGACTGTCTTTACTCGTCAGAGGGATACACATCTAGTCCACCGATGTCCATTGATCAGCTGTCCAGTGTTGGAAAACTGTCAGAGCTTTTGTGACGTTATAAGAGGACAGGAGTTCAGGTCTGTTTATGCAACAGAAAGTACATTGGGAGATGCTCTGTCCCCTGTATGTTCAAGTATCTTTGCAGAGAATAATAATGAGAGATGATGATAACTTAAAATGACATGCCCGTGCTATGACAGTATGGAGGCAGAGCACACACGCATGCAGTACACTATTTGTTTGTGTGTTTTGGCCATCTGAAGGCGTAAGGAGATCCTAAGGGATCCTGAGGGATAATAGCCTGTAATCCTGTCAGCAAATGGACTCAAATGAGGCAAGAGAAGAGGGAACCCAATTACCCGGCTCCCGATACTGGCAGGATTATTTAGTATTAGCATATGTGTGAAAAGGCATCAGGCTATTTAGTTTGGCTCAATGTGGATTGAAAGGAGAGAAGTAGGAAAAGAACGGTAATAAGCATAAGGCAGAGTGATTGAGCTCCACTGCACTATGTCTCTTTATCCACAACAGAAAAGATGGAGGCTGTTTGCCTTTCCATTAGTGACAGCTGGGGATGTTTAGATGGTAAATGGGCATGATAGTCATTATTATGTGTGCAATATGCATATACTGAATATGGAAGCAAACAAGCAAGGATTTCATTTAATTGAGCTGTTTAATAGTGTTACCCACTCTGATTGTCGGTTCAACAAAGCGAAACACTGTGGTAACTTTCTCAATAAATCAATAAAATGTATTATTGATTTGTATTCTGTAGCATACATGGAAAAGAACAGGTTATAACAGGGAGCATTTAGACAAAATAACCTCATGTATATGGACATGAACTGGCCAAACATATTAAGTAAAATTATCTGTAATTTTCAATATGTCAATTCTCGGAGGCTTCTCACAAGTTTGAGTGGTTGTTTTTCATTTGGGACCGGTAGAGTTTTGTACATGGCTGCAGCAGGAGTTGTGGAAACTGCATTTTTCCCCATAGGACATACATGATATGTAGGTATTACTCCCTCGTGTTAGTAAATATGACAGAAAGTGATGAGGGATGCACCTATGAATCAGCTGAACATTGGCACTTATGACAGCATTTGTTGGCGACCATCAGCCTATTGGCAAAGATAACGTTCACCAATGTGTGTTCACTATCTCTTTTATAAAATTAAAGGGTCACAAAGGTGCTGGAGCGTGTCCCAGCTAAGGCGGGGTTCACCCAGGACATGTCATTAGTTCATCACAGAGCTGACAATCATTCCCTCTCACATTAACACCTATAGACATTTTAGAGTAACCTATTAACCTATTAAGGTCCACTTTAATACTTTTAATTGGTTAAACGTTTGTCGGCAAATATATACAATTGAATTTGAGGTTATTCAGTAACAGAATGATGAAAGACAAAGCACTTTAAACAGTACTGTTTTTGTTATTTTTGTAATTGTTTTTTGCAGTTAATATATTAAATCACTACATGCTATGATGGCACAGAAGGGCAAATAAATAACAACAAAATACAATAAATGAACATAAATTACATTAACAGGCAATTGGCTACCAGGCAGTTTGTAGCTTTAAAGTGCTTGTTTATGCATTTCCACTCAATTACTAGTAGTTAGGGCCAAAACTGTGTCTTGTGAGATTACATTGACCTTGACTTTTTCCTTTGCGAGCCAAAATATAATACATTTTTCCTTAAATGTTGTTGAAAGAAATTCCTTCAAGACATTTGCAAGATTTCTTGTTCCTAGAAACTGATTGACAAATCTCTTATCTGATCTATGCCCTGTCCACACTCGCACAGATATTTTTCTAAACAAATATTTTCTTTAACTTTTTTTTTTTTTTACACAAAAATATCACTGTGCATACATCAATGTGAAAACATTTGCAAACCTGTCCAAATGCTCGGGCAAACCATTGTTTCTGTTGGACTTGACTGTGGATAACGTGGATGTGGCAGACACGGAGGCTTTAATCTGTAACGATGCTGAGCAGCAACAGGTACAGTTATAAACTAAAGTTACCTTGAGTGTTGGTTTGGGGGGTTGGGGAAGTTTATTCTGTATATGATGTGGATTTGTCCATAACACTGGTTCGGTCTGTCTGCCAATGGTATCGGTGCTGACCTCTATCTACTCCAGGTCATACACTAATGTATACACCTGGATTTGATTTTTCAAGTACATCTTCATAACTCAAAACAATAGTAGACATATGCATTCCATTGTTTTCCGAATCTCTCTGTTTTCTCTGTCCACATCAATACACAAAAATCGTAAATTCAGAAAGTGTTTTATAATCTCAATTTTTGTGACTTAAAACTCTTTGTGGACCAGGACCCAAACAAAAAAGAAAAATTTAAGTTTTGGAAAAATCTGCAGTGGTGGCTAGGGCAGTATTTTATGTTTTTATGTTTTCATGTTTTATATCAGAGTGTTTCCAGCTCCTCTTTGTGAAACTTTGCATTACAGATCTTTAAACCTACCATTATAATACTTTCTTTTTACTTTTCTCCTATTGGCCAAATGCAGAAAACTCACTCTCACAGTTATATTCCAACATAAAACCTGTTTCTGTGTTGGTCCACATATGTACGAATTATCTTTACATTTTACTGCAAAGACTGAAAAACCCATCAATCTTATATTTGTTTGAAATTATTCCAAAAAGATTTTAAGTAGTATTACTTATTGTAAAAAAAAAATGTATATGGCACTGATAATTGAAATAAAAAATGTTTAATTTGATATTTACTTTTGTTGTCCATCCGTGAGGTTTTTGGCTTGTCCATCCATGACACTGCCATTTTTCGAAACTTGCTATTTAGGTATGATAAAATATTTTTTTCCTCTAACCAATTATTAGGTTGTAAAATAGAGGGTTTAAGGCAGTGTTTTTCAACTCTGAGGTCAGGACCCCATGTGGGGTCGCCTGGAATTCAAATGGGGTTGCCTGAAATTTCTAGTAATTGATAAAAATAAAAACTTACTACGAAAAAATATCTGGTGAATTGAGAGAGACAATCATAAGCCATAAAAGACATGACAAACTCTGAAGCTGAAACTGAAGCACTGTGGTACTGTTTATCTTTCAAATGTTCATTGTGGTTGGTTTCAGATGCTGCAGCTCTTTCATAATTCATACTTTGAGTTATTGTTTGTTCAGTATTAATTGTCAGCCTTGTAAATCCAAGCTGGACTGACTGTACATATCCTGACCAAGGAAAATCAAATTCTCACTTTGTGCAGTAATCTACACCTGGCTTTTCTAATATACATTATATAGCCTAAATGTCATCTAAAATTAATGTTTATGTGCAACATAGTATAGCAAACTGTTACATGATCAAAAACAAATTAATTTTAACAAAAAAAAAAGTCTCTGTTTTGAATGTCTGGGGTCGCCAGAAATTTGTGATGTTAAAATGGGGTCATGAGACAAAAAATGTTGGGAACCACTGGTTTAAGGTATAAACTGAATAAATTTTAGGATGAAAATGTCATAGGAACTGCACTTTTGAGAACTTTGTAATTCTTGCAAAAAATAGACGTTAATTTTTTGTCCATCCGTGATGCAGTAGTTTTTGGTATTTTTCATTTAAAAATATTTGAAGCTAAATTTTGCCCTTTGATTACGTTTAAGATGGCATTTAGACCTTTCCAGTTATGTGTAATATTTGTCTTAAACTTGTCTGGCTCAAAAGTTATGAATCAAAAAGTAGTGGGCTGTCCATCCATGACGCCTTTGACCTCGCTCTATAACTTATACACAAAGCACAGTTAATGTCATAAGCATGACCAATACTGGTACGCTTTAATGTTTAGTTCTTGTATAGGTAGCTGTGTAGGATGTGTGGCCAGTGTGGAGGGGCCTGTTTCTAGAGCGTGAAGGAAAATGAACTTTATTTGGAAAGTCAAGTGGAAAAGCCATCTCTGATTATGGGCTTCACCTTCAGGAACTGGCGTCATACCTGTTTATCTTTACGTTAACTTTACACTGTGTACTATCTATGAGAAATGCAGTGGCTAAGAAAACAGATGGATAATGGGCCTTCTCTGCTTTACATTTCCAGTCTTTGTCTGCTTTGTTTTTCCAGGAAGCTTTGCCTGTGTGTGTCTGTTTCGATTGGGAAAACAGAATGCGACGTTGTGATTTTCTCAGTAATCAGTGGGTGTGGTTGCTTGTTTAAGGCCGAAGCGGAGGTTTCTGCATTCTGCATCACGTCTCGACCCGAGGGCAGCCGTGCTACACGATGGGGTTTTAATTCAGGCTGAAGGCTTGTGTGCAGACATTAGACCTTTACTGGTATGTGACGTCTGACCCTAACAGGTGGAGATGAAGGCTAATTGAACAGAGCAGGTTCCCCCCCGCCGTACACGCCCAGCTCTTATATCGACCCTCCCAAGCGTGAACGCTGCCAATCAGCCGGTCTTGATTCCAGCTCAACTTATTTGCATATTCATTTATTTCTTTTAGTAAATGGTTTGTTAACATGCAAAGTCTGAGACCCGGAGTGACACTGCGTCTACTGCTGTTTTGATAAGATTGATGAGGCACTTGACTCACCACACTTTACTTAATAAGAGCTGAAGCTGATTTAGTTTTGCTTTTCTGCCAATTAGGCCACTCCTGGTACGGGTTTACAATTGATTTAGTTTGTGAGAATAGTTAAGGGGAGAGGGGGGTTAAATATGGGCTTGCTTTTTTAGAAGTATTTCAGTAATTGTTTCAATCCAAGTTAGCTGAAGACATTAACTGAGCTGCTATAAATCAGCGTTTATGTGTTATGGGGTCTGTAATATGTCAGTGTCAGACTTTGTTTAAAGTTTATTAGAGGGAAACCTGTGAAATTTTAAGAAAATGTAATCATTTTACTAGAATACACACTGACAAGGGTAGGCAATAAATGTCTACTCCTTATTAGTAAGTCTGAGTGCTGAATTGTGCTGTTAAATAATTTGTAAAAAAAAAAAAAAAAAAAAGAAAAGAAAGATGCAACAAGATGAAAATGACATTAGATGTAAAACAAGCATGAAATAAACAGGATGAAAACAGTGTGAAAGACCAAACAAGATGAAAACTACATGAGATATATCAAGGACGAAATGACACAAAACACATTTAACAGTATATAAGCAGACATATCGTCTCAGATTTTGTGATTTCACTTGAATTTCATTATAATAAGGACATAAGAGACAAAAGCTGAGAATATAAAAGATAAAAAGGTTGTGAAATATGTAACAAGCCAAAAACTACAGAAAAGATGAAATGGTGTGACATAAGAAAGTTGCATCAAGAAAAGAATGTAAAAGACATAATGAGAAAAAAGACAAAGAAGACACAAGGCAAAAAGTGTTGTAAAAGATGTAACAAGACGGACACAACTTAAGACAAAACACACCCATTGTTTCTGATTTCATGATGTAGTACAAATTTTAGAATGTAATGTTATGATAGCAATTGTATGCTTTATAAGACAGAATAGTAGAAGATGCAACAAGACAAAAGTGACATGGGAGACATAACAAAATAAAACATCATTAAAGACAAAAGGAGAAAATGACCCAAAAAGACATAATAATATAAAAACAAATGAATTACATCCAAATTGGGATTTTGTTTTGTTCATTTTATGATTTAAATTCAACGCAATCCAATATATGTTGTACATCACAAAATAATAGAAGAAGATGAAAAAGACAAAAGATGAAAACAGCTTAAAAAAAATGTAAATCACAACTGTTGGGAAGGACGCAATGAGTCCAAAACAACTCAGAAGACAAAACACGATGATGTAAGAGAGAAACTTATCAAGAAGAGAAAAATGACAAAAAAAAGACAAGATGACAAGGAGGCAAAACCTTGTAAGAGAGATAATATCACAGAAGTGTATGGAAACAATGAGGCACAACAAGACAAAAGACACCCGTCATCTTGTTGTGCCAGTGTACGCTGTATGTCACAAAAACATTGACCATGCAACAAGATGAAAGATGGTATTTATTCCAATAATTATACCCCTGCCTGCTCCATTATATATAATTGATATAGATATCAGTGTTTCCTGTGGAATTGATGTCTTGGTGTGGCGATGTGTCATTCTGTTCTGCATTTTTAAGGAAAGAAAAAACTGCATTGCAACAATAATTTAATAATGAAAATAGTATTAAGTATTGAGTCACGCATTTCGGGCAGTTTGTCCAAGTAGAGTTACCATCGTGCATGTGCAAATGGACAGTTGATCTAGTAGTGACAGACAGCAGAACCAACCAGTAAAGATGGAAGACGCTACTACTACAACCACTGTTCCGTGTTGTAAAACCTTAAAATTTTAAATTCAGGACTTAAATATGCATAGCCTAATATCACCTAATGCAGGGGTCTCCAAATCCAGTCTTCAAGGACCAGTATCCTGCATCTTTTAGATGTTTCCCTCTTCATCACACATGGAAGCCATTACATTGTTATTAGGCTTCTGCAGAGCTTGATGATGAGCTGATCATTAATTGAACCAGGTGTCCTGGAAATATCTAAAAGATGCAGGGTGCTGGCCCTCGAGGACCGGGTTTGGACACCCCTGGCCTAATGTGTAGGCCTATTATTGATTTTTTTTTTTTAATCAAATGTTTGGTTTGGCTGTAACAATTTTACCAGTGGAAATACTGGATAGATACTCCAGGAATTCTGTCTGTCCAAGATTTTTGTCCATCCTGTTTCTCAGACACTATTCACCTGATTTTTTTCAAATTACACACACATGTTCTTCACCACTAGGAGAGGTGAAGTCCACAGGTTGATGGCTGAATTTAAATTTTTTGATTTTTTTTTTTCTTTTTTTTTTTTTTACAAATATTTTCAAATGTCCAACCCATTTCTTGGCCACTATTCACCCAGCTCTTTTCAAAGTTGACACAAATGTTCTTTATATTTGTCTTTTTCTCAATTTCTACTTTTTGTTTTACAAATTTTTGAAAAGCTTTGGAAGATCAAAATTTAAGACTCAAAAGTAATCCTCGGGTAGACAGGGTATCAGTGAACAGGAGGGGCAAAGTGTTATGTGACTGGGCTACTAATACCCCCAGTATTAGTAACCTCAGTATACTTTTTCACTTGTTTGCATCAGCGTTTATTACTCAGCCCTGCATTGTCTGTTCAAGTGGAAGTATAAATCTCAAAGATTCAGTCTACTATCACAACTGAATGTCAGTGCTAGTATGTTTTCACATTATAGATCCTGGAGGCAGTGAGTTTATGGAATACTTGATAAAATCACTCATTAAAATGTAGTTCTTCTAGCAGGTGCTTCTCTGTCTTTCTTAAGTCATTTTGTCTTAGTTTTGAGACGAAGTGAACGTGCAGGGATGATGCAGCTTTTGTGGTTTGGTACCTGGTTTCATTGTTTCTGTGTAAAACCACTGAGGTTTGGCTAATGTTCCCATATTTCCTGTCACAGGCGGTCGGTATGTGGTAAAGTTTCAGATACCTGTCAAAGTGAATCATTGTGACTCCAGAGTTTGACCTTTGCATACACTGAGGACACACTCCAGACTGGACACTGCATTCACAATAAAATCAACACGGCTCTTTCATGGACACCTTTGAAGCTTGATATTTAACAGCGCTTACTGACCAGAAACCTCACCAAGGTTCACCACTGTAGTCTACGATGATGTCTTTTTTTATGTCTGGTAACAGTTTAAAACCCAGAGAGTCAGATTATAGACAACACAGTTCAGATCGGATCAGAGAAAGTTCTACCAGAAAATTGGTTTATGGAAAAAAAAACAATAATGTAAGATGGAATGTACGCTTTGAATGGATGAGTGGTCAGAACAGTGGTCTTTGACACTCAGATTTACCCATGATCAAAATCAAAAACAGTTCTATAAACACATATTAAATGTCATTAGGAGCCTTTTAAGACAAAATGTTTACATGACAAGTGAACACCACAATTGTACAAATGAGTTTGCACATAAATACAACTTACAAAACCAGCTGCTTTTTATCACATTGCAATGAAAACATAAAAAAATAGGTTTAACACTGCTGTTTCAGTCCCTTTTCTGTCAGTGTTTGTACTTCCATATTTAACAGTCATATTTGTACTACATCTTGCTTATAATCTACTGTTTCTAATTTCATACGGTTATTTAAATATGTATATCGCCTATAGAGTTTTATTACTTACTACTATTATTATTATTTTTATATTGTTTTCTTTTGCACTATCTTTTTGCATGCACATTTTTCTTGCACTTTATTCTGTTGCTGCCTGGACCAGTGAATCTCCCCGTTGTGGGATCAGTAAAGTCTCATCTAAATTTAAATCTAAATCTAATCATCTTTCAATCAAATGTTTGCTTTACCCTGACAACAACCAACTACTGCAGACTTTGACACATCTTTCAAAATAAAAGTCTGACATCAGATTGCATTTAAAGCTACTAAAGCTTTTTAAAAGGCTTTGTTTAACCACACACTTTGTGAGCCACTTGGGATTTTCTGAGATCCACTTGTCACCCTCCCTCAGTGGAATACTCATGACTCATACACCTTGTTTTTAATTTTACGCCGTATATATCCTTTATTATTTTGCATACATCTTTTATTTGTTGCATATATTTCTTTTATCTTTAGTATAGAGTCAGCCTTTTGTACATTTTCAGTATTTTTTTGTAGTTCTGTATATTGCCAGTATTTTTCAGTATATATTTTCAGTATAATTTTTATGATAGTTTTTATATAATCTTTCTTTTTGCACTTTAAGAATCTGCTGCTAAACAGAATAGTGACAATAAAGATCTATTCTATTCTATTCTATTCTATCCTATTCTATTCTATTCTATTCTATTCGACAAACCAGTTGAGATTGCTGGCCATAGAAAGTGGAAAAAAGTAGTTTAGCTCGTCATTTTACTCATTCTTGAACTAAATGCAATAAAATGTAATCAGAGTGTTGGTCTGTAAATAGATCTATGTAGTGTTATAAAGTTCAATGCAGCAGGTTCAGGAGTAATATTATTGTGGTTCAGTTAAAGAAAAAACTCAGTCTTTATCTTAGATCTGCTCTTGTACTAAAATGGTGTGACAGCGGTGAAAATAAACTGTTCTCATTCAGTGCACAGAACTAATCTGTTAATTGTCCGGCATTGCTAATTAATGATATTCATTGCGTCCTAATTATACTGTATATGATATGTACTTTATGTCATCTTTCCTCATGTTTACTTTCACTTTGCATCAAAGATTCATCTATAAATACTATAACTCTACTCTCCACATTGAAAATGTCAGTTTTTCTTCAGATTGCGATAGACTGGCATGTGGCCAGCGTGTATGACTTTTCATCAGGTATCATACACAATAGCTCTTAAAGTTCATAGTTTGATTTTCAGATATCACCCTGGCTTTCTCCCCCAGTCTCAGCTATCTATAATCACAGATTTAAAATATTAAAAATGAGAAAAGCAAAGACCCAAATGAGGGTGAGGTAGGAAAACACAGAATTATGGCCGGTGTCCTCCTTGCAGTCTACAGATTAGGACTATTAGGGACAGTTCACCTTGTGGCCTTCTTTACTGTCCAGTTGTTGTCAGAAGTGCACATTTACGTGATGATTTCTTTCCTTAACACTAAAGCTCAGATCTAAACCACTTACCCTTTGCATCAGAAATGCTCCATCTAGATTATGAGTCATTCTATGCCGACTCACACAAAATCTGGAAGTGTAGATGTTCTGCACTTTTTCATTAGTTTTTGATTCTCGGTATGTTTACTCATCATCATTAGATTTTTTTTTTTTAATTACAGTTATTTTGTCCCTTTAGTTTAGCTTACACTTATATCATCTATATATGCTGTGTTTCCCTTCACAGATGGGCTATACATCTGATAGAGGCATGCTGTTCTTCCTGTCTTCCAGTTGATGTCTTTCTTTTTTTTAATACAATGGAGGGTACTGGTTGGATTTCAAATAGTTATTGGTCACCTTCATTACTCTGAAATAGTTTGAGTGGAAAACCAGTATTGGCAGATCCCTGACATGTACAACAGTGGTGGTAGGGCATGTAAAAATAATTAGCGTAAAGTAATAGAATGTGACCTATTACTTTTGCCCACAGAAAACCAGATGACTTGTGTGTGTGTCAGCCGTTGAAAAAAGTCCTAGTTTTTGTTTCAGTCTGAAACTGTATCTATTACTCATTCTCGTCCTTTTTTCTTCCTCTTATGTATTCCTGTCCAGTTGACAAAAGCAGCAGTAGCAGCACTGTGGTGAAGCAGGGTGAGATGGAGCAGCGCGAAGGGCCCCGGGGCCGCTGGATTCCCTGCCACGTTGAACTGACACCCTGCGAGCTCCGCCTGTACACTCTGGACAGCAGCGCTAACCGGCAGCTCGGCACCGCCTACTCCCTGTCACACTGCCAGAGCGTAATCTCACCAGCACCCTGCTGTCAGGCAGGCCAGATCATGCAGCCCGCCGACAAACGCACTCTCCAGGCCTTGTTCTTCAACAGCACGCATCTCTATCTGAGGGCGGCGAACCAATGGGAAGCCATGGAGTGGAGACGGCTGATGTGGGAGAAAGTCCAGGCTGTCAGACCCGTGAGGCAGGAGAACCAGCAGCGGAGAAACGGGATGGAAAATCAACAGGTTGCTAAGTTTCCTGCGCCCATGTCCCCGTCTTCGTCGCCGTCTCCTTCGGGGCTTGACACCAGGCCCGATGGCGACAGTGATACCCCGACGTCTTCGGAGGCGTCTCTCCCCATCCTCAGCAGACCCACCACCCTGCCGCTCTTCACCCAGCGCTCCCATGATGTCCTCAAAGCCGGTCTGCTCTACCAGCTGACGGATCAGAACAACTGGCGGGCCTTCACCTTCGTCCTGACCAGAACCGCCCTCCAAGCCTTTCCTACTGAGGGCCATGGGCCGGTTTCTCAGCCTGTCCACCAGTACCCTCTTGTTTCCTGTGCAGCCGTTCAGTATGACGCTGACCCTGAGAACGGTGGGGACTGTTTCCACGCCGTTTTCCTTAAAGAGGTGCTCCGACTACGAGCCGATGATCAGCTGAAGGCCCAGGAGTGGGTGAAAGTACTGCAAGAGGCAGTGGTTGCACAGCAGCCTGCTCAGGAAGAGGAAGTAGTCAAAGGAGAACTGGGAGAAGGAGCCCCTGGCCTCCAGGGGGTGCTGATGAGATCCAGACCATCTAGGGACCGGAAGCAGCGGGAGGCCCAGAGAGCTAAACGGCAGTCTGTCACCACCAGTTTCCTCAGTATCCTCACCTGTCTGGCTGTGGAGAAGGGGCTTACAGCGCAGAGCTTCAGGTGTGCAGGTGAATGACTGCACACACTGACACACACTGACACACACTGACACACACACACACACACACACACACACACACACACACACATCACTGAACCTGGAAGGTTGAATAGCTATGATAGTTTTGAAGTCACATTTCTCACAGATGTTTCCAGCACAAGAGACTCTCCTTTAACCCACATGATTGAGCATTTCCTCAGTAAATTATCTAAACCTATTGGGTCTGTGGGGCAATCTTAGACCATGATCAGTCTTAATTTGTCACATGATCTGCCTTTCATAGGTATCCTACTGAAAAGCAGATCCTTTGTTGTGAAACAGAAATGATCAATTTCCAATGTGCTGTAATTTATTTATTTTGTTATTGGGAAATTACATACCTGGAATTTAATAGAAATTCTGTCTGGGGTAAAAAAAAAAAAACAGAAGTGTACATGGAAATTTTAGTTTCTAAGTTTTAGATATAGTACTGTTAGGTAACATAGAGGGGTGGGGCGTATGACCTCTGCTTCATCCAATCCCCAGGTGTAAATGGGGGTTTGGTGTAAAGGTGCAAAGGTTCACAGACAGTCGGTGTCTGCTCTAATCCAGTGTTTGAATACCCACTCTTGTGGACTTTTTTCCAGTGTAGATGGTTAATTGATTGTATCAAGTCCCGGGGCAAGAATCAGGTTTTCTGGTCTCTGATGGAAGATTTGGCTGAAGTTTAGACCCAAACTCTGAAAGAAACACCAGCGTGAACCTGAGTTATGTCAGCAGGTTGTGTTCACATTTTGGTAGGAGTGAGCTCCTGCACCATACAGAAATGCATCTAGGGCTACGTTAAGACTGCAGGCAAATGTGGCCCAAATCTGATTTTTTGGCCCATATGTGACCTGTATCTGATCTGTTAAAGACAGTCTGAACAGCACAAATCCGATTTTTTGAAAACTGACCCAGGCCACTTTCATATGTAGCCCTAAATCCAATACATATCTGATATTTTACAATGCGACTTCAATCTAAATGGCAAGGTCATATTTATCTGACCTTTACATCACTGAAGTGCGATGAATGTCACAATTCTGCATCCCAGGAGTGTTACTTCAGTAAACACAGTATGTGCCTACGTGGTCACATGTTACATCAGGACCTCTTTTGCGCATGCGGGTCACTTCAGAGTTGCATTCAGTTCATACCCAAAACTGATAGAAGTCTCACCAGGAAGTGTTTGACAGCTCTGAGGAAGGCGGAAGCTACAGCCAAAACTGTCAACAGGGAAAAACAAAAACATCTTTCCTTAATTCTACTTGTCTGATCATAAGAAAATCTCTAACTAACATTTATAATGGAAGACATGACGAATGTAATCTGCTTTAGCTAAAGCCAGGATGATTTGATTTAATTAAAAAATACTGCACACCTTCTGATGTAGTCTTTGTAAAAGCTTCGTCTTGTTAGTGTCAGCTAGCATGTCTTTCTCAGTTCGTAGCCTGCACCCTGTTTCATATCACAGACCATTTTACCGCCTGTATGATGTGCTGCTTTTCATTATTCCTCTTAGTCCCCATCGCAGGCCCTCGGACAGCCCCATAAATGGCAGGCGGTGCTTTTACTCTCGTGGGGTGCGAAACATGGGCTTCCTCTCCCTCTCTCTCTCTCTCTCTCTCTTAGGAGGGCTTTGAATAATCAGCTCTCACCTCCCTTTTTATTTGTAACAACTGGCTTATTAATGCAGGGCTGTATGAAAGGCCAGCTGAAACAGGAACAAGGACAGAGGCCGTCTGGGGGCAACTGATGATAATTGGTGGGCTTAAAGCACCGGAGAAGAGGGGGGTAAAAAATGGATGAATGAATGAATGAGAAGGAATAAAAGCGGCGTGGGGATGCTACAGTGGTCAGCCCTGGTCGTCGTTGTTTGATTGAAGGCTTTCTGGGTAGAGCTGGATGGGAGGGACAGCTGGATACGTCCATTTTCTATACAGAGTGCACCTCTGCTTGCTCAGTCCGTTTATTTCCCTCCTTTTTTTTTTAACTGTTCATTCAAACTCACAGCTTTCCCCTCGTTTTGTCTCTGTTTTTTTCCCCGTCTCCTTCTTACTAATGATGACTGTATGCCTTCTTAGTCTCCTGTAGTGTTACTTTGCAGGTCCTGGAAAAGAACCCCGTGTGGTCTCATAGGTTTATAGTTTTTATCCAAATGCTTGTTTCAGAGCTACTGTCACTAGTTTATATATTACATTTAGGTGTCTCCCTCATTACATCACCACTGCTTGGCAGTCATTTAAATGCTGTTTCTATAAAATGTAGAAGTAATAAATACAGTAATTAAAAAAAATAATAATAATGAAATAAAATTTTGGCTTTTTAATGTCGTCAGAAGGTGGCACTATGGCTGTAATAAATGCAGTAAAAGAAGAAGAGTGACCTGATGCTGTTTTACATCTAACATGGCATGAATGAAACCAAGAAATAATGTACCGTAGTTTCCACATCAGTCTAGACTACCTGTGGCATCTTTGCTACTACCAGAAAAAAACATATTAGTGACTGAGTGTAAAATCTTATTTGTGAAACTGAGGAAGTTTTTTTTTGCCATTTCCATTAACATTTGCAAATGCAACATTTCTAAATGCACCGTCTTGTAAGTCAACTTAAATAAAAGAGGCGTTATTTTATATTTTATTTTTTATATTTTATTTTTTTTCCAAAGTTGTGTGGCATACATGGAAGGATTTTTTTTTTTTTTTTTTTAATACATTCCTTTGCAAAAGTCTTTTAGCCTTGTTTTTGCAGGGATGAAATGAACATACATATTGATTTCTCCTTCTCTTTTCTTTAGATACAACAAAAGAAATACTGGAATTATGAGCACAGCCTTAAAAGAAACTCAAAAAACGAAACTAAAAGGGTTCTGAAGGTTAAAGTCAGTATTTAGTGTGACCCCTGACCCCATGACAAGAAGCAGCATCAACACATGTTAAATGAAGTGTGGTATAAAACATAAAACATCAGAAAATTAATTCAATAAATCTTATATTCTCTAAACAAAAGGGTTAAAGCACAGGTGTCAGACATAAAGCCCGTGGACCAAAAACCGGCCCTCCAAAGGGTTAAGTCAGGCCCCCAGAATGAATTTCCAAAGATTACTTTGCATAGATCACAAAGCTAAATTCTATATTTTTCTATTCTAGACACCTGTACCTAAATGTTTTGTTTATTTGTAGATCCACTGTAGTCTGTAAGTTGTAATGCACATGACTAAATAATAAGTTGAGGCATAATATGGTCAAATTTGCAGTTTTGTTTTTTTTTTTTTACTTCAGGTTGTTCATGGAAGTTAAGGTAATTCACAACTTTTGCTTAAGAATAGTTTGTAAATGTAATAGTTTTTGTGGTAAAGCAAAGCGAAAAAAATTGGAGTAGTCATTATTTTGAAGTTATTATACTATTATTTTACCGGTCTGGCGCTCTTGAGGTCAAATTGGGTGACCCCTGAACTAAAATGAGTTTGACATCACTAGGTTAAAGACATAAGTGCAAAGAGAAGTCAAACTAAATGCGACCACTTTGATTTATAAAAGCTGTTTTTTCCCTGAAACTTTTGTTTTTACTACTGTACAATACTTCACATAAATACAGATAGTATTTTAATCCAGAGAATGAGAAATGCATATGTGTGGTCATTAGAACTTTACAAAACCAGCTATCCTATTGTTGGCCAAGGACTTTTACACAGTATTGTATAGAAAACTATTGTAGTCTTTGAGCCCTACATTACATTATATTTGAATGAGCACAAAGTCAATCTTAAAAATCCATTGTAAAACCCTTTAATATAACAAAATACATAAATATCTCTTACTGCCATTGGTGAAATTACATATTATATCCCATTATTGATATTAGGTAACATGAGCAAATATTAGGCAGTACAAATGTTCATCTGATATATCATGTGCATCGCTGACAGTTGACGAATTTAAGTCAAAGAAGTTGTAGGCGGCACTGGGGGAAGTACTTTTGCACTGTTGTCATAGTGACGCATTAACCCATAAAGACCCAAATATCCATCACCGACCGAAACCATCTACTGACCTATGATGTTTAATACCTGCTGATCTTCTAGTCCTATCAATACATGTAAATAATTCCCATGGAGTTGGATCAATGACAGTGGATAGATATGCTTGGTTCATGTACAGTTAACTATATATTTTACTGAAAAAGTCACTTTTGCTATAGTTTTCTCTGTTTTTGATTTAATAGCTTTCAACTATAATCTGAGCTTTTATGAACATCTACGTGATCAGTAAATTAAATATAGGAAAATACATCACTTATACTGATGAAATAGAAGATACAGAGGATACTATTACAAATAAATGGTGATAACTCACTTAAGAAAGGTTAAATATAGAGAAAGTTTCATTTGGGAACTGACTTAAAAGTAGCGCTGGGTCTTTATGGGTTAATAGCAGCTGATATTGACGAGTAACTGGGAATTCTGAGTAACGTGGGGAGTGATGGCGCATGTCTCTAGTCTAGTAGCGGTGTAGTGCTCTTATTAATGACAACATCCTCATATCATTTTTGATACATATACTTTCCTTTACATTGATCAGGGAGTAACAGATAGAGTTGCAGCAGCGTGTCATGTTTCAGTGACACTGACTTGGCTGTTTTGTGTTTTTGCTATGTTACAAACAGGCCAGCAATGAGAGAATACACAGGAAATTGGACAAAATAAATTGTAGTTTGTTTGTGAAGTTTGTTGAGAATAGAGAAATGTAGAACCATGCTACTAGAGCTGCATTGATAAGTGGAAATGTAGCTGATTAGTTGATAAACTGTTGTCCTGTCTATGTATGTTTTCAGATGTGACAATGAGTTCTGATCTAAAGTCACAATTTTTTGTACTGTCACATTTTTCTGCAGAAGATAGTTAATTTGTTAGGCCTCAAAATATTCCACAGATGAATTAATAATTTTAGAAAACGTGGTTCGTAGCTCTAAATGCCACCTTTATGCCTCATTGTTACATGAGTGATGCCACTTAAAGGGGTCATATTTTGCTAAACCCACTTTCATTAGTCTTTGGTACATTTTTTTTTTTTTTTTTTTTGTATTTGGGGACCCTAACAGTTCATAAAGTTTGAATGTGAACCTTCCAGGTGCTGCAAAGCTATCTTTATATTCATTCTGGCAAAAATTGAGTGGATTCTTACAACCTGTTTAAATTCCTTCTTAATCTGTTACATTTTATAACTAGTTACGTCATGACATTTGCACATATAAGGTCAAGACTTTTGACAAACATTTCTCCGAGTACGCCATAATTGTTTGTCAGCAGCAGTGGTTGTAGGCCATACTGAAAATATGTCCAAACTTCGAGCCGATTACTCAAAATGTTCAGTTGTTAGTTGTATTAATGAACACAAGTGGCTGAACTGGACAGAGAAGCACAGCCAACAACCTGGAGGGGGTGGAGTCATGTACATTTGAAGGGCCAGCGCTCAAACCGACCCTTCTGGTGTCATTACTCAAAAAAATTTTTGAAGATGGACCTGTGGAGTTGAATTAATGAAGAATTCAGACCCAAGCATAGCATTTACAGTTTATGTAGACCACAGGGAAATGTTTTAAAATGCATTAATCTATTTAAAAAACCAAAATATCACTCCTTTAAAGAAAATGAATGGAATGATTTTGATATAACATGCCAATACTAAACATCCAGTCTGTGGTGAGCTGGAACTGGACTCATTTCTAATTAAGGATGGCAGGTTAAGTGACAAGGAAGGAATAATGAATATTAATGAATTTAAATACAGTAACCTAAATGCGGATCTGATCAGAGACACATAAAGCCACTGCTCTAAAAAGGTGTCTTGATGATGGCGACACGCGTTCTACTTTAGCATCCACTGATGTCTCTTTGAACTTGTTTTAAGTCCGCTCTTTGCATATGCATGTTATCTCCATCCATACATATCCAGTGATTGGTTATTTAACATTAAAATGTAAAATGTATTCGGCTAATTACACATGAGGAAAGTCTGTGTTTTTGAGTCCTTTTGAAGGAAACTGTTAGCATTTTGTTTGAAGACCGTGAAGACTCCTCATCGTCTCTCATCACAAATACACACACACACTCTTTGCAGAGTGTGTCCGTAGGTTTTTGTGACCCTGTTGTGGTACCGGAGCATGTTCTCAGGCCCCCGGTGGGCTTGTGAATCTGTTGGACAGGGCAGGCTCCGGGTGAAGTGGGAACGGGCAAATATGAAGGAATCGAGGAAGTAGGAGGTGGGCTCACATCAAAAGATAAACAGTGTCTCTCTTTCTCTTTTTCTATAACTCTCTCTTGCGCGCGCACACACACACATATACACACTGTCTTTCACATGGGACTCTCCATTTGTGCACATTTTCATTCGAGTGTTTGGTCGGTGTGAATGAGACACATCAAAGCTCAGGCTTCTCTCGCCTTTTTCAGGTTCAATTCACACACACACGTACATTACACACACACACTCACACTCAGAGGTGTGGAGGTTTGAACCAGCGGCAGACAGATGAAAGTGTGAGCCCCTCTTTGCCCTGATGTCACTCTCTTTCCCTCCCTCCCTCTAGGTGTTTTCGTATGTCTCTCTCTCGCTCTCTCTCCCAGCCAGCACACACCCCGTGCAGGTCAAAGTGACCCACTCCCACTACAGAGAGCCGCCGTACAATCGGCAGACCTTTGAGCCACGATTGAGTTCCCATTCATCTTTCCTTGCGTCCTTCTTTCTTTCCCCCCTCCCTGAAACACCCGGAAAAGATCAGAGACGTGTAGAACAACCAGTTGTTACTGTGTGTGTGTGTGTGTGTGTGTGTGTGTGTGTGTGTGTGTGTGTGTGTGTGGACACTAACTGTAGAAGACATGAAGAATTAGTCAAGTTTTTCATACTTTGAAAACAGAAAAAAGCAGTGTTAAATCCTGATAGTAAAAAAAACAAAGATCCTATATCCTGTTTCTTATGAGCTGTAGTATTTGTCGTGGTTTAAAAATAATTAATAAAATTATCAACTTTTCTCCTGGAGTTCACATGAATTAGACTCATGAGTAACTAGAGATGTGCACAAATACAGTCTTTCTCCTTCAGGTTCACATGGCTCCTAAGTTCAGAAAAAAATTTGAACAACAGTCAATGGCGAGAGAAAAAATAATTTTTTTGGTCTTGTTTTAATTTTGCCTCCATTTATACTTTTACTTTTATAATTTTGTCACAAGTTTATAGGCCAAGATGGTCATGGTTTGTGGCAAAGACAGTAAAGAAACATAGTTTTGTGGTAAATGGCTAAATGGACTGCATCTCTTATCATGTGATACATGCCACCAACATCAGGTTGGTAAATACAAGTATTAAAAGAGGTGACAATCATACAGGTCCATTCATGTTGAAGCTACAGAGACATCATCAGCAACTCTGAACAAACTGGAAGTTGTGATATTTACACATTTTCACTGATAGTAGTTCAATAGTTTTACCTCAAATTGTGAGCTAAATTATTACTGTTATTAGTTTCTGGATCAAAATAATGTTTTAAATTGACAAACATTTTATGTGTAAGTGGCATAATTCAAACGGCATTATAAAATGTCTTGTCTCTCATCATTGACTATAAATAGATTTATTTTTCCAAAACCATGTCCTGTGGGGCACCACCAGAGAGGGGTGGACTTGAGCTCTCTATAATCAGTCATTCAGTCAAAATGGTGAGCACTGTTGACATCCTTTAAGAGTTAACTAATTGTATCTCAGCCTTTGGGGGTCTAAAGTAGTACTCTGCATAAAGCACAGAGGACACTGAACACCTCTGGGTGACCTGACATTCCAGGCATGTCTGGGGCTTTGGGATGTTCCTGATGCTCCTGATGAGAGACTCTACAGTGACATTCACCTCTGCTGAGCTCAGGTCAATGAGCATCTCCATCATTTCCTGGTTATAAGTGCATATTCCCACTTCCCTTCAGTTCCAAACAACAGAAAAACACTTGCAACACAAGCAAGTTGTAAATATATTCTAACGCAGTCAACTGATTTTTTTTCTATTATATGTTTTTGTAAAGCACAGATTTATACAGGATTTGAATTATCCAGGCAAAATTTCACATTGAGTCTCTAAAGTTTTTTCATCTTTTCATCGTTTTTGTGTGTCAAATTTTCACATCTTTTAGACTTCTGCTGCAATGCAGTCACCCCTTAAATCCAACCACCAAAACTGTGACGCACACATATGAACAGCATGTCTGTTACAGATGGTAGAAGAGGATCATCAGCTGTTAAATCGTTGTCTAGTGGATGAACACACATTAGTGAAGTTTTAAAGACTGAGTGTTTAAAAAAAAATTGGATTTTCATATGTTCATGGTTTGGAACCCCCCCCCCCGTATATTACATACTTGTCACTGAGACCCTGGAAGACCACCCTTGCACACAAATATAACTACCTGTGGACAGATAACTTCTAGTGCAAATGGAAAAATTATAATCACAGTTTGTTGAGGGCAGTACCTCTTTACCAGGGTATGTATTTTTTTAATTACATTTTGTACTCTTTATGTTATTCAGGGGACAAACATGTCCATGAATGCAGTTGAGCTAAAGTGTGCCCTTGGAAATGTTACATGAAGAACAGTAAAAATACTGTTAAAGTTCTGAACATCACTTTCAAAATTCAAATGTAACTTACTCTGAACCAGTTAACGTTATGCGTTACCAGCTGTCTACAGACAGACCCAGGCCTCTCGTTTACAATTACTGGCCTTGAAAAAAATAGTTCCTCACAAAACAAAAACTTGGATTTTCATGGTTAGTTTGATTTTCCACTTCGCTCCATTTATTACATTACATGAGTCCGGATAGACATGGATGTAAACTCCATCTGGTTGGAGGACACAGCACGCACAACATACAACCACAAGGCAGTAATTCTAATGTTTTTGTGAAACAGAACGCCATTGATCCAGTCCACAGAAACTTCCTCGGTGCTCCTGCACAGTGAGCTCTGTTCTTATGGTAGTTTGCTTCTTGTTGTGGTTTGGGTCAGGATCAGGTCAGCATCAGATTCATGTGTGCTGTGTTTTTTGATGTTTGTTTCCTCCCATGGGCCCACAGTCTCTGTTGAGGCCTTAGTGCCCGTTGTGCACATTACAGGCTGCCTCAGCTGCGGCCGAGGTCTATTTGCCACCGTGTGCGTTTATGTGTGGGTGTGTTCACTTCTTGTCCACATGATATAGAATTTGAGGTTAAGGTTGTAGGTTGTCATTTAGTTTGCATATGTTTTCAGGCTCCATACATATGCCTCTTTGTTCCTCCGGTCTCAAACTGGAAGCCACATTTGGCCCAATGAGCCGGCCTGGTGGTCAGCGTTTTCCTCGAAGTGACACGGTGTTCCTCTCACTGTTTAGCGTCCCCTCGGCCCGCTGGCTCCACACCAGTGGACTGTGGTTTAGTCAAAGAGCATCCACCCCAACAACAGAATGAGCTCACTGCTCAAAGTAGACTACGTCGACGTGAACTACACATACTGCATGTATTCAGTCAGAGGTCGTCTGAGAAGATTAGACAGCGCCGTTGCCTTGTTTCCTAACTTATCATAAAGAGTGGAGTCAATAGGTCTGCTGCTATGACAGAGATTACTGCCATATGAGGTTCTGCACCAAAACCATTTACTAGTGATGTGTTTTCTATTAACTACAGCTCTGAATTTGCCTTTAGATGAAATGAATGAAGTTTAGCTCAATCAACTGTCACTTTGGAATGGACTCTTTCTCCTTTATGTCAATGCTTTGTCCTAATAATGCTTGATTTTATATTTTTATACCCTCTGGGGTGGGCAGGGTACATACATATACCATCAATTCTGTCTATCTTTCCATCCATCCGAGATTTTTGTTCAACCGATTTCCTGGACACTATTCAACCGATTGTTTTCAAATTTCACAAATTTTCACAAATATTTGACAAGTTTTTCAAAAGATTGAAGGTTCAGACTTAAGGTGAATCCCTGTGTAGGAAGGGTATCACTTTTTCACTTGTCTTTAAATTTGATTTGATACTTTTATATTTATAACAAAGCATGTTTGCATCCATGTGTTTTGCCGTACAAAGCTAAATTGCAGCCTTTACAAGGAATACTTAAATGCATAATACAAGCATATAGTAACAAGAGCATACAACACAGAAGCAAAACACAGGAGGCAGCATTAATGCCACAAATACAACCACAGGAAATACGGACTTTTGACTATTGTACAGTGTCCTGATTGGTGGAAAAAGCTTGTAACGAGCAGGACTAAAGCATTCATATTGAGATGATTGTGAACAATATAAACAATCATGTTTTGACTGATTTTCAAGATGAGACTACTGAGCATTTTCAAATGTGGTTTTTTTTCCAAGTCCAACTAACAAATTTGATTTTCACTTTTAATTTGCACCCATTTAAACTATATCATTGCACACAGGCTGACTTTGCAGTGGCTACAACAGTTTTGGGCACCTTGCTGGTATGATCTGAACCAGAGTTGCTTTGAAATGGAACAGAACTAACAGCTGGTCGTTGGTCTGACCAGACGAGGTGCTCTCAATCTTAATCAGTCCGAACAATGGTTCAGTTTATTTACAGGGTTAAAACACTGTTCAGATGGTTTAGACTTTCAGACTAATTGCAGGAAGCTATTAAGGGCTATCATCAAGAAAACCAGCAGACAACATAAGGAGCTGAAATGAGCTGAATGTTTCAGATGAGCTGATGTGTCTAAAGGGAGGATGATGGCAGAGGACATCAGTCCACTGTCAGTACTGCAGTATGACAGCAAAATGGAACATAAAATGAGAATCAGTTCAGTCGTTGAGGTGTTTTTTTGTAGTGCAGCTGTAGTTATTTATATATTAGACTTGTAAATAATGCAGGATATAGAGACCATATTACAAGTACATATATACAAATAAGCTTTTTTTAAGATTACAAACTCTAAAATTTCCAGATTTGATTCAGTTTAAAACAGTACAGCAAATATTTAAAGCAAGACATAGATTACTTCCAAGTAAAATACAGAAATTGTTCTCAGAGAGAGGAGGGGGATATAATCTAGGGGGGAAACTGAATTTAAAACAACTGTAAAAAGGATGTATGTTTCAATCACATAATTGTAAATTATGAAATAGTCCAACAGATGAATTAAAAAACGATCAGTTTAAAGGAAAATATAAAATTATTTTTTTTAAAGAAATATAAAGATGAGACAAGCTATGTAAACCAGATTGGTTTACATTTCTAAGAAATATAAATTCTCATATACAACATGTCGCACTGTAGCTGCAACATAAATGCAGATCTGCTCAACACTGTCAATAGCTGCTTGAACTAATGTAAATAGTTACTTGTTAACTGTAGTGGAATGAAAAGGGAACTATTACCCTTAAAATACAGTAGCTGCCATATTGTGTTCCCTGTATAATATAATCTAAATAATCTGTCATCTGAAGGTAATGCTGGACCACTGATAGACATGACTTTGTTTTCCATGATGTTTTGAAGTCATTATGCTCATTGTGAGTTGTGGTCCTGGTTCAGTCCATCACAGGGTCTGTGTGCCTGACAGGAGGGTTTTTACTGAGATAAAACGGGAATCCAGTTTAGCACTGATTACACCATTGAAGTTTGATCTGATATTCCTTCTCTTTCATATAATTCTTTCTTTTCTCCCATCTCTCCATAGCCTCCTACTCAGTCTTTTCTTTTTCCCGTCCTCTTCTTTTTCTGTTGTTGTTTCTCATCTTGCTGACAAACTCGCTGACACACGTCCCTCTTCCTCTGCCTGTTCTCTTTTTCTGTAGCTTTCCAGCTCTCTGTTTTCCTAAACACTTGATAACAATCTTCTACTTCCTTTCTTGTCTGTGTCTCGTCATTGGCTGTTTTTCCCTCCAGATCCCGTGTCTTCATAGATTGTGTGGATAAGGGACACCTGTTGCAGCGTCTCTGATCATAGACCAGGTCTGGTTGTTTGGGTGAACACTGAACTTTAAAGAGCCTGAAGACAAAGCAGGCAGTGGGATACGTATCAGGCTAAATAGAGCAGAGCATCTGTTGGTCCTTTCAGTCTACAAAACACCTTCTTATTGAAGTCCTGTGTTGTGACTACTGCAAGAACCAAGACTGTGTTGAGAAGGAGACTACTAAAAATGAATCGAAGACGATAATGAAGCTCAACTGTCAGTAAAACAAATGATTACAGACGTCACATGATATTTAGTAATCACACTTAAGGATTAAGATCAACAGTCGTCACAAATTTTATTTATTGTACAAGTTTTATTAGTATTACTTACTTACATACTTATATTGCCTATTACATATATCACTGTTACGACTACTATTACTGTTATCTCTTTATAACCCCGCCTCCCAAAGGTGAGGCAAGGGATATTGTTTTTGGTTTGGATTCTTTGGGTTTTTTTTTTCATTGTTAACACTAGCAGCAAAACTATTGGTTCAATTTATACCAAATTCGATTTGTAGATTGCCAGTGACCCAGAACTGACGTCATTAAATTTTGGGAAAAGTCGGTCAAAGTCAAAATTTTTTGTGAATTTTTAAAATCTTTTTTTCTCCCATTTACTTGCAATGGGTGGAATTTCAAATGTCTACAAATCATTAATTTTGTTTCAATTTACTTCAAACTTGGCACAAATATGGAGGCAGTTGATATGCTGACATCACCACACGCATAGACATGATGACATCAGCCGGATTGATGCCAAAATAAACTACAATACGCCTGAGGGGCGGGGTTTGTTTTGCCTGGCACCACTTGTTATAACTTTTATCTTATAATTATTAAACTATATTGTGTATATTAGAATATTATATTGAATATTATAACATAATAAGCAAATTATTGTTATTGTTATTCTTATTCTTATTATTGCTACTACTACTACTACTTTATTATTACTACTTTGTTACTTGTTTCTGCTGGTACTTTCCCATGTGCAATTGAAAATTTTCAGTACTATTTTTTATAGTTATTGTTTTGCTATTTTCTTCTGGTATTTCTTGTGTGTATGTTTCGTGTTGTGCTACTATTGGAACCTCAATGTCCTGAGGGCTCGGCCCAAGTGATCTGATAGAAAAATCCTGAAATACCATTTAAGAATCATCTGGAATTAGAAGACTTTACTTGCGGCAAGGAGTCAAGTACATACATAAAGTTCAATCTAATCTATGTTTTAATGTCTAATGAAGTTCTGTACTTCCATTTTCTAGGAGTATGCAGTAGAAATTACCGCCAAATGTCATTGTCTACAGAAATAACAGACACAAATTTTGAAATGATGCAGTTTCAGTTTATATTTGTCAGATATTTTATGTTTTTATTGGTCATAAAAGCAAAAACATGTTACCTAATTGGGGTCAGGGTTTCTTTTAAACTAGAGACTGTTGTGTTTTTATCTTCAGTTTTTCCTTGTCTTGATAAGCTTGGTATTTAGTGAAAGACAATAAACAGTCACATATTAACATCAGGTTATCTGCTCCCTACACCTGACTCTTTATGAGGCTAAATGCGTTGTGCAACACATTTAACCTCATCAGCCCACCTGGTCCCATAAACGGACATATACAAGGGAGAGTTAAAAAGTTCTCAGACAAATGTAATAAAGCATTTATTTATTAAAATAATACAATTATTTTTCTACATAAGCTCCATTAGTGTCTTAACACTTTTGCAGGCTAGTGTTCTGTCTTTGTAGAACTGCTGGGCTGTCTTTGACAGTCTTTGACATTTGTCTCAGAACTTTTTGACTCTCCCTCATATACACCTTTCCCATCACAGCACTTCCAGAGCAGAGTTCTGGCAGGTTTTTATGCTAAAACTGTTCTTCTAAAACCAGTTTTTGAGACTAACACACACACACACACACACACACACACACACAGGAAAACTGGTTTTGGAGCTGCACTGATACTTTGCTAGTCTAGAACCAAGCTGGCATCAGTGGCTGGGATAGGGTTATTTTGATGAGATCAACTCAAATTTTGTGACCACTATAAAAATACAGTCGGAGTTAGAGTTTAGGATCTTGTACCTGTACAAAAGAAGAAAAATCTAAGCTTCTGTGTGGACATGAAAGCAAAGCAGCAGTGGTCCTTGGAGGAGTGATGGGGAATCTTCCAAGTGAAGTTCAGTCACATAGTGTATGTAACAGATTTTACTGTGAATGATAATAACAGAAGTAGTGGATCTGTAATTAACATTGTCTGATTTCTGTTTTCATCAAGAGATGTCGAGCAGCAAAAGTTACGTTGTATGCATTTAATCTGCAGAATGTGTTTGTGCTCCATGTATCATTCTCTGTTGGTTTTCTAAACAGTTTTGTGCGTCTGCAGGTTGTCAGCGTCCAGTGGGACTGTCCAGGGGAAAGGCCAAAGTCTGTTACTACAGTGGATGGTATTACTGTCAGAGCTGCCATCAGGATAACTCCTTCCTCATCCCAGCACGCCTGCTGCACAACTGGGACACCAACAAGCACAAGGTGGGGAAGTAAATGAAAACACACATCAATAATACACAATCAGTAGCATAGAAATTCTGCACTTTCTTACTCTGGGTCTTCTAAAAACATACTAAGTTGCTTGTTGTAAGACAACAGACATTGTATGTGCCTTGTTAAGGTTAATTCACATTATTATCTCCGTAGGAACATTCAGTCTCTGTATTTTACCCATCCTTATACACACAAAATGTCTAGCATTATCAGTTATCATTAGCATATTGCACACATTAGGAACAGTTAGCTACCACTGAAGGCACTCG
Organism: Sphaeramia orbicularis; assembly: GCF_902148855.1. Classification (NCBI taxonomy): domain Eukaryota; kingdom Metazoa; phylum Chordata; class Actinopteri; order Kurtiformes; family Apogonidae; genus Sphaeramia; species Sphaeramia orbicularis. The sequence continues at coordinate 44,431,527 of NC_043977.1, forward strand.
GGGACCAGCTTCAGATCAACATCAGTTCCATGGGTATGCACCTGTTTTTTAAGGTGAGAGGAAAGTGGACATAGCCTTTGACTTCAGAAGCTTCTAGTGTTGAGATGGAAGTGTTAACCACTACACTATTGTGTGGTTCCAGTTTCCTCACAACCGACAGATAATCAGGAAAGCCATGTTGTAGTTGGTTTGGTTTATATTCTTATATCATCTTAAAATACCAATTTTCCATCAGTAACAGTATTTAAATAGAAAGAAAAGCTCTTGACTTTTAGTTTTTGGTAAAACAACAAATGCAGTAGATGAATCACTAGACTCACTAGAAATACCTGTTATTAGTAAGTGCAATGCAATGAACATAAAGATCTGAATGGGCCACATAAGGCACTGGTAATGAAATAATTGTTGACTATGAGAAAATGAGTGTTTTCCTGGTTTAAACAGTGCATATATGTGTCTCCACAGGTGTCGAAACAGGCCAAGGAGTTCCTGGAGTTTGTGTATGAGGAACCCCTGCTGGACGTCCAACAGCTCAACCCTTGTCTGTACGAGCACTGTGAGCCTCTGAGCACAGTGCTGCGTCTCCGCCAGCAGCTCCAGTCGTTGCGGGCCTACCTGTTCAGCTGCCGGGCAACTGTTGCCGAGGATCTCAGACGAAGGTAGGCAGACTGACAAAGATGTAATGTATGTCTGTAGCAGTTTTCTAAAGGAGTCTGCTGCACTTCTTAACTTGGAGCCGTGAACACGAGGCTCATTCACACATGTTCAGGTAAACCAGTGTGTCAAACTCCTTTTAGTTCAGGGGCCACATTCAGCCCAATATGATCTGAAGTGGGTCGAACCACTAAAGTAATAACAGTGAAAAAAACTATAATTACATTATGAGAATGTTTATATCAGCAGTTTCCTTAAAAATGTGAATAACATTAACAACCTGAAAATTCTTCAGGAATTGAAATGGGTTGTAGAAATCCACTCGATATTTGCCGGAATTAATATAGAGATAGTTTTGCAGCACCTGGAGGGTTGAAATTCAAAGTTGATGATACTAGTAGGGTCCAAATACACAAATAAATCTACCAAAGACTAATAAAAGTGGGTTTAGCAAAATATGACCCCTTCAAGTATATTGCACTGCTTTGTTTGTAGTGTTTAATGTCACCATTATCCTTTACAAACAATGGGAAAGACTTCATTATGTTCGTAGTGTTGGCTCCTCCCACCCTTTGTTAGAGGTATTCTATTGTACGCTTTAGGGTGAAAAATGTATACATGAAAAAACAAAGACGATCTTTCACAGACTGATAAATTGGTATTTGCATTCCATTGTGGATTTCCCCAAAACTTAAACACATAAAATCAAAGAACACACACACATATTATCTTCCTCAGTTAATGAACGCACTGTTCTCATCTCCAAATAGAATGTGAGTTTATGTGTGTATACTGTATTACCATAACTTTGATCTGCAGGCTTTACTATGTGTACATACACTGCATATACATAAAAATTTGACCCTGTGTGAGTGTGTTCACGTCTGACTGTTTATGTGAGGGGGGGGTCCCGCATTGAAAGCCTCGTCTCAGAGCTGATGGATGCTCTTTTTGCCCCAGCACAGGTCACTAATACATCCTGATTCATCTATGCATTTTTTAAGGTAAAGGTAAAGACTTAAATCTAAGAATTACTTTTTCACTTGTAGAATGAACTTTTGTAGATTTTATCTTTTTTTCAGAATGCATATCGTTAGTTTCTTTTGCTGCATGTTATAAATACCTTCCCTTGCCGCATATTGCTTCTAAAATAAGACACTAGGACAGCACAAAAAGCAGTTTTTATGGCAGTAACATGTTGATATTTTAGTGTGATTTTTAGCAGAATTAACAGGCCTGAACCACTGGTCATAAGATCCCGTGCTACATGGAGTTGTTCCTCATTGCAGAGTGGAGCAGCATCATTGCGTTCTGTGTTTACTTTTGTCCCATTAGCGAGTGCTAGCTAGTGCCCCGCCACTTCCAAACAGTGCAGGATTGATGAGGGCCGTGGCACTAAAACCTTCCCTAAGTCATCAGTCTATTTCAAAAGAGGAAAGGGGAAGATGCATTTGAGCACAGAGCTACAGACACACAGTTGCACACACACGACCACATGAGACGCTGAAGGCTTTAAGTCGGAAACCGCCATTTTGACCTTAACAGTGAACTCAGACTTATGACGCTGGGACATATGAGGATGTTGCAGAGGAGACGTATAGTGAATAGAATAGAATAGAATAGAATAGAATAGAATAGAATAGAATAGAATAGAATAGAATAGACTTTATTGTTATTGCAAAATACCTTTGTACATTGCAACGAAATTTGGTTTTACATTGTGTAAAGTGCTCAAGTAAGTTAAACACATCAATTAAAAATTCAAGAATAAAGTATAAGTATAAAATGATTAAGTAAAACAGACAATACAAGTGTAAAAAAACAGCTGTATAATTTTTTTTTTAACATATGCTGTAGAAAATGACACACACACATTATTAATGCATTGGACTCAGTATGCAAATATAGATAGATAGATAGATAGATAGATAGATAGATAGATAGATAGATAGATAGATAGATAGATAGATACATACATACATACATACATACATACATACATACATACATACATACATACATACATACATACATGCATACATGCATACATAGATACATACATACATAGATACATACATAGATACATACATACAGACATACAGACATACATACATACATACATACATACATACATACATACATAAATAAATAAATAATGAATCCCGAGGGAAATTCAAGTATTCAGTAGCTTTTAATGCAGCACACCAACACAAAAAACTGACAGACCAAAAAAGGTGGCTTTAGTAACCAGGCTGGCATTAACGTTAGTATATATGATCTAAAAAAACCTGCTAAAGAACTTACTCTGAAAAAGCTTCCTGTACAATACTGTAAATAAAGACTTCTGATTGTATTTACACATTTCAGGGCACAGTGATTGTGTGTGTTTTAGGTAAAATGGGTCGTACGATGTCGTGACTTATAGCAGCAGAGTGCAATTACATTATAAGTAACATAAGTGATTGTGTGGGCCTTAGAGTATTTATTTATTTATTTAATTTGTTTATTTGAGGAGGACAGTGCATGTTAATGAACACTCAGTACAAATGAAAAAACATTACTTTGTGTAGATATGGCAGATTTCGCTGGGAGCTATTTTCCATCCATAGTCATCAACATTTAATGACAGACTAACATACAAACAAGACAATACAGTTTATACAGCACATTACTATATAAAAGTGTACATCATACAGTACATTGTTAATACAATAAATACAGTATAAAACTGCCAAGAAGAATAACTATTAAGATGGAAAAGAAATGCTAATCAGACGTTACAGGTGTTCACACATTTGATGAGATTTTACCATTTTTAGCTCTTTTTTAAATGTAGAAAAGGTGGAGATTTCTCAAATAGCTGTTGGGAGACTATTCCAGCTCTCATTTCCTATAACAGAGAAGGTGTTTTGACCTGTTTTAGTTCATCTGAACGGCACCTCACAGTCCCCTTTAAAAACAGATCTTGTGCACAAATTATTGTCTCTTCGTCTAATAAATTCCTCCAGGGGTGGGGGGGCTAACCACGGAGGGACTTATAGATAGGACAGATGAGTTTGAACAATTTGAAGTTTTCAAAACTTAGATATTTTTCAAGAATTGTACAGTGGCAATAAAAGCAGTTTTCTGTCATGTTTGTGTTTTGTTTTTTTTTTCCACTTCTCACACCATACCCACCTGTTCAAAGTTCTTCACCAGACCTACATAATATGAGGAAACCGCCATGTGATAACATTGTTCTATTGACTTACTTTATAACCACCATATAACGTATAACCACCACAAATAAGAACATGTGGTGACGGGGTGGAGAAATGACACATTTTAAAAGAAAGGAGTGATATTATAATGCACTTTAGTGAAATACCCACATACCTGCTTGTGTTTCTTTTAGGAGCATTAAACATAACCAATTTTAGTTCACAGGCTGATAGACCATGAGTTATTGTGAAGGCGCTGTGTCCATCGTCTCCGTTGTCTTCTCTTATTAGCAATTTCTTCAAACATCAAACTTCTCTGGTAAAACTACTGGTTGGATTCATTTCAAGTTGTATGTGTAGCTTCCTTGGTACAGTGTCTACAAAGTTTGTTCACCTTTTGGAGATATTTATATTTTTGAATTTTTACAGATTTTTTATTATTATTTTTTTTAAATATTAAAAATTGTCCTTTACTTATAATGGGCCATATTTTCATGGCTTATAACATGTAAATGGTTACAGATATCAGTATACTTACTATTGAGCACTGATAGGAAGTCATATATGGACTTTCATTTGGATTCATGACCTTTGACCTTGAGTAACCTTGAAGGTCCAAACCCATTGTTTACATTTCAACAATGGTCTTCTTCGAAACTACTGGTTGGATTCATTAGAAGTTTTATATGTAGCTTCATTGGAACAATGTCTACAAAAGTTGTTCAAATTTGTGAGATATTTAGATTTTTGAATGTTTGACGATTTTCTGAAATATTAAAAATTTCCCTTTACTTATAATGAGCCATATTTTGATGGCTGGAATTGCCTGTAAATGGTTCCAGATATCAGTATAGTTACTACTGAGCACTGACATGAAGTCATATATGGACTTTCATTTAATTAGTTGAGTTCTCCTCCAGTGAAAGTACCACCCACTTCTATTGGAAGATTGATCTGCTGCATCCAGACCACAGGACTCTTAACATAGCAGCAGAACCTGACAACCTCACAATTTCAACTTGTTATTCATCCTTGATAGAACATTGGTCTTAGTTTTAAACATTTGAATAATTTTCTCATGCATCTGTTGACAAACTGCAGATCCTCAGCCCATTACAAGAGTTTTCCTGGATGCTGCATTTGTATTAAAGCATAATATCATGTTATTTTTTCATTATTTTAACTAATTGTGAGCTCCAAATTGCCACTGTTCCAATATTTTCTTGAATGTGTTATAGCCTGAATGTGAAGAATGAATGCACTGTACATTTATAAATGAAATGAAGTTGACCAAGCAAAATATGGTTTTTATATTAGGTTCATACTGTCTACACTGAAATACAACTCAAAGTAAAAATATCACTGATTTATTTTGTCAGACTTCAAATAAAAGTGACTCCTGCTGTCTTAAGTATGACACATGCTCTTTGCCATAGCTGAGCAAATAAACTCTCTGCTAAAATTAAAACCTTATTATGTAGTGTATGGTTTCATCTGTCTGTCAAAATGAAGGATATTTTCTTCTACAATGGTTTAGATTCAGTTCAGTTCTGCACTAAAGGTCAGCAGTTTTGGATAGAGAAATTTAATCTAAAAATTTGCTGTAATTTTACTGAATGTCACAGAGATCTATTCATGAAGTGGCAATGCAAAATGATACACAGATGAGTTCACATACTGTAGCCAGCTGATATGCTGTATGTGTGGAGATGCCAACTGTCAACAACTGTAGTCTAAAGGAGTCAAAGGCATCTTTACTGATGCCAAATAGTTATAATTCTCTCTCTGATTTTACCACCTCAGTCTCATAAAGCGTTTGAGATAAAACTTTATTTCAGAACTTCAGTCGAAGGAAAACACCATGAGAATAGCAGAGGTTAAAATGGTTGCTAGGATGTTACCAGGAGATTAAAGGTGTGTGCTGTGCTGTATGACAGGGTTGTATGTGTTTATTGATCTTAAAGCTGCAGTCAGAGTAAACATGGTCTGGTGAAATGTACCCACATGGTGTGACCAAAGGCAGGATGGTACAAGAAGCAATTTAGCAACAGCAGTAGTCCAAAACACTGCTTTGTCAATAATTTACTGTCTTTTATGTCTCTGACCATGCAGTGATCTCTCTTCTCTGCAAAAACTGTCCTAACTGTTCTAAAATATAAACATAAACCAGTGTCTAAACGAGTCAGATTCAGTGCTGTTGTATTTTGTTGATAAGCAATTTTTGCAAAGTGGTGATGTGAGTGAGTACAGCATCAAATTTATCTCAGCCAACTTGAACAATAAACAAAATCTTCAAGTGTCTTATCTAAATTATAACCAAAAATGTTCATTTCAAATGAATAAAACTGAATTGAAAGCCGTTACAGCAGCTGCCACTGTGTGATCTTGGCTCGTGCTGTGTTAAATCCAATTTCTTTTACTGCTTTATGTTTTACTGTCCTTAGCTTTGAGTTCAGAATTTGCACAGTATATTAGAGAAAACACAGTATGGTTCTGACTCTGGTGTTTAAACATCAGGATGATAGTTTTATTGTGTACAGGAAACAATAAAGAAATCCTAATCTGGCTACTGTGGATGTAAATTATTTTCACACAAAAACAGCTTTTCAAACTTTTGACTGTACAATGCAGACATATATCCCATCACCTTCCTAAAATTTTAAAAAATTCAAAAATGTTGTCATATTTTTCAGGAAACGTAAAACCTTAACCAGGCCTGAGTCACACTTGACATAATGCAGTTATCTCACAGAGTAGATTCACATGATACGTTCAACTGAGAATGTGATTTTACCAGCGGTGGTCAGCACCAGGAGGACATGATTTAGGCAAAAAAGTCATTTTTGTCAAAATAGTATTTCAGGGGGGTGACGATTAATAAGTGTTATTAGGTGTTTTGATGTTCAATCCTGAGGCCACCAAGCCGGCTACTTCCCACTCCCTGACTGTACGTAGAATTTTGTCCTATTTACAATATGAACAAAGTTGGTGAAAAAAGCAGCTGACATTGGAGCAAAAACATTTATCAACAGCAGCAAAACTCAATACCTCAGTACCTGTTCGGAACCTCAGCAGTATATTCCATGGGTATGCTTCACATGGGTCAGCAGCAAGGTTATTATCGTTAACGAAAACTAATGAAATGACAAAACTGGAATTGAAAGAACATTTTCGTTAACTGAAATAAATAAAAACTATACTTAAAAGAAAAAATAATAACTAACTGAAACTCTATTGTGTGCTTACAAAACTAAAATGTATAAAAAATATGGATAAAATTCCCTTTGTTTTTGTCTTTGTCAATGTCGGATTGATATGAAATCGATTTATTTCCACCATACAGCACTTCACGGTCTGTCACTTCTCATCGCTTGTCATTTAGAGTCATCTTCTCATCCCCACTCCACCTGGCAACATGGAGACTAAAGTTGGGAGAAAGCAACAGAGTCCTGTTTGGGATTTATTTGAATACAACAACGAGGAAGATAACAGATATGAAAAAACTAAAACTAAGCATTTAGGAAAAAATGAAAACTAATAAAAAGTAGCAAACCTGCTCTAAAAACTAATGAAAACTAACTGAATTAGAGAAAAAAAAGTCAAAACGAAATAAAACTAAACTATAATGAAAAATCCCAAACTATTATAACCTTGGTCAGCAGGGCTTTGGGTTTTAATTGTAATTAGGTGTTTTGACCCTGTTATATTTGTTTTCAGCTCTATTCTTATTGTGTTTACAACAATTCCTTCATGTAAATGTGCTTGTGACACTAAAGTTCTTACCATTATCTTGCATCTTCTGAAAAACTGTGTCAACACTTCTCTGACAGTTGTGTCAACAGAAAATGAACATTACAAGCCTGACGACACATGGGAAATATATTCCACATATATTATTTAGGTTTGTGTTAGACCGCCGTGTGTATCCTCGTGTAACCTGCGTAAACATACACATATATCTGCAGGACTTCCTATATTTGCTGGTTCACACACACTTACTCAACTTGGACCCTCCTTCTGTACACGGTCACAATCTCTGAGTGGTAACCGAACACACACTTTTAATCAAAGGTGTGTCTGGAAAATTTACAATCAGGTCTAATCCGCATATATTCAGATGGTGCTTTACCCTGTGCTGTGTATTTGCTGTTTGTAATCTAATCCTAATATGTGTCAGCTCTTAAGTACTTCTATCAAGATCAGTACACACTTGTAGGGTGTGTTCATCTGGCGCTGACTAACAACAGCCTGTACATGTGTGTGAGAGTCGGTGTCGGTGTGTTTCAGCGTGCATTTTCCACTGAATGCCACGTTGGTAACCATTGGTTACATGCCAAACATAGTGGTTTATCAGTGGTGCCTATCACAGCGAGGTGTCTGGATCACACATACGACACATGCACACACATACTGTATATGAACACACACATACTTATGTTTTGGTCACTCATCACAGCTTAGACGGGATTTAACATGGAGCCATCCATCTTAGTGGTCTGATAGGAGCTCTGACACACACAAATGCACACACTCTTCACTCTGTTTGCGTTTGGTGAAATAACGCTGGAAGATGGAATATTACTGGCTCTACATTAACATTCATTATTTACACGAGGCTGAAAGATTGGTGGTTAAACATTAAGTCACTCAGTGTAATGTTCATGTGTAAGTACACAATGTGCTCATATTTATAGATTAGCAAGACTGAACCTGTGCTGTGTAGTGGCAATTTAGAGCCAGACTCACGTTCAAGCATGCAAATTTAGATTCTACACTAATTGTGCATCCCAATCGTGTGGAAATAGGGTCATCAGTCATCTTGTACTGACATTAATTCATTACTTTAATAGCTTAAAGCAGGAGTGGATTTAACACCACCAGTCTAGTTTTATCACTTCAAGATCGTCTTCTGTTCTCTTGGAAGAACACAAAAAGGCTGTAACAACACACTCACCAGTCACTTAATTAGCTAATACTGGGTTGGATGCTCTTTTCCCTTCAGAACTACCATAATTCTTCAAGGCGTTGATTCAACAAGATACCGGAAACATTCCTCTGAGGTTTTGGCCCAAGTTGACGTGGCATGCATCACGCAGTTGCTGATTTGTTGGCTGCACATCAGTGTTGCAAATCTCCCATTACACCACATCCCAAAGGTGCACCATTGGATTGTACACCACTGAGTCACTGAACATGTTCAAGAAACCAGTTTGAAATGAGCTTTGTGTTGCACATAATCCTGCTAGAAGTGGATCAGTATATGAGTACACTGTGGTCATGAAGGGACGGACATGGTCACCACTAATAATGATAGCACTGGTCTACAAGTAATGAATAAAAGTAGTTAAACTTTACCAAATTTGAGTCACTAATAAAGATAAGTTAAGTCAAAATTGCTAGTTGGTTACAGTTTCTAAGATGGAGCCTTTGGCCAAAATTATCAAAATACGAAGCTTGTGGAAATGAAATGAAGAATGAATGAGTTTTGGGTGAACAGAATGCGGAACACTGTGAGTGTAGTCCACCAATCAGCGTTCTCCAGCGCACAGCCCTACCCCTGAGAATTCTGGGTAATCTGACAAGTATTACCTCCCTACCAGGAACTTCTTTGGGAAAGTTCGGTTGCGAGGGAAAGATTTTTACCCGGGTAATTTAGATGGAAACGCACCCGGGTTTTTCAGAGTTCAGGGTAATACTCAAAGTTCCTGCGGTGGAAAAGGGCCTAATGTTTGTTTCAGAGCTACCAGATCTACCTCAAAACACTGTCTGCACATTATAATACATTCACTTTACAGGTTCTTTGTAGTGGAACATTTGTAAGAAGACTTCCAGTTGCAGGTTTGATTGGTCGAGTTGCAGGTTTGATGGGTCGAGTTGCAGCAAGAAAGCCATTGCTGAGACTTCAGAACAAGAAAAAGAGGCTTGCCTGGGCCATGAAACACCGCCAGTGGACTACTGAAGACTGGAAGAAGGTGTTATGGACTGATCAAACCTGCAACTGGAGTCTTCTCTTCACAGTTGAAACTGAGACTGCCTTACTCCGACCACTATTGAGCTGTGCTTGAAACTGTTGTCCTGTGAGTCGCCTATCACGCAAGCTGTTGACTCTCAGAAACTTGTCTTCAGATTCTGTTGTGTCTTTGGCTCTGCCAGACCTCTTCCTGTCAGCATTTCCCCCAGTTTCTGAGTGCCTTTGGATGGTGAAGGAAACTGGACTTACTGACACCTTGACTTTCTTGGCAATTTCACTGTAGGAAAGACCTACATTTTTAAGTGTTCTGATGGTCTGTCTCTCTTCTATCGTTAATTGCCTTTTCCTCACCATTTTTATAGTAACACACTACTTTCTGCAGTACAATACTGTTCAAATAATGATCACAACGGTATGGTACCAAAGTGTGTTCCAACACTACTTTTATGCAGACAGAGGGGGTTGGAAGGAATTAAGAAACATTAGGACACCTGTAGGAATTGGTAGCACCAACTTTCAAGGCTTGATTAACCTCCATTGCTGCAGAACTGCTTTAAGTTGTTAACCCATTTCTTGTTCGCCTTTTTGTATAATTCTGAAATGTACATTATTTTTCAGTTTTGTTTAACCTTACCTTTTTTTTTTATACCTCTGGCAGTTCACCACTTACCTTTGTACCATTTCAAGCTGTTCATTGGACTTGAACTGCTTGAATTTCAATACAAAACTGGAAAAATTGGGGTGTTCTAAAACTTTTGGCCGGTAGTGTATATGTGCAATAACACAATATCATATATTGAAAACATGAGCTAACCAGCACTTTTGCCATTTGTTTTTTGATTCATCTTATTAAAGTGCTTAAGATTTAGCACTTTTTTTGCCCATCTAATGTCTGAAGCAGATATTTTCTAAGAAATTGTAGAGCATTGTAGACTGTGGCATTAAAATTACGCTTAAGTGGTACTAAGGAGCCAAAGGCTTGTCAAGAAAATATCCTTACACCATTACAAGATGGTGAGATGGATCTATATTTCAAATTCTGTCCTGCCACAGCAGGATGGTCACAGCAGGATTTGAGTCATCATACCAGGTTGTCCAAACATCTGTTGTCAAATTGTGTGAATGGCAGTTTCAGGTTCCTGTTCTTCGCTGAAACCCGTTGTAATCTTCTGCTGCTGTTGCTCATCTTCTTCAATGCTCAATGAGTTGTGTTTTTAGAGATGCTCATCTACATACCTCAGCTGTAAATGGTGGTTATTTGATTTGCTGACACCTTTCTGTCAGTTTGAACCAGTCTGGCCATTCATCAACAAGGTATTTTCACTCAAGAGAACTGTCATTCAGTGGACATTTTTATTTTTCAGACTTTTCTTTGTAAACCTTAGAGATGGTTGTGTGTGAAAATCCTGAAAATTCTGAAATACTCAAACCAGCCTGTCCAACTACCATGTCATGTTCAAAGTCACTTAAATCACCATTCTTCTCTTTTTTGTAGATCATTTTAACCATGTCTAAATGTCTGAACACAATCAGCTGCTGCCATGTGATTGGATTATTTTTGCGTTAATGTTGAACAGGTTTGCCTAATATGGGTTCAAGGCAATGGTCCAGCAGTTTATCTCATGTTGTGATGGCCAGACAGTGATGAAGAGCAAATAATTAAAGTTATAAATAGCTTTTACCTATATACTACATAGTTTACTTTACTTTTTTATAGAATTGCACTAACTACTGTGGCTGGAGGCATTATGTTTTTGTATAATCTGTCCATCCATCCCATTCCTGTGACAAATTTCACAGGAATGATGATGATTCACTGGAATGAGTATTTTCGTGACCATAATTTGACTGAAGTTGGCAAACTGCAAGGTGATAATTCAAGTTTGTTTGTTTTTTTTAAGTTTTTTTTTCCTGCTTTGGTGACAATATAGATAATATCTTTTTCCTTCAATTTGTTAAAATGATGTAAATTGAGGGGCAATAACTGTTAAGATTATTTTGATAAAAACACATTCAAATATCTGCATTAAATGTGTTTGTAATGTGTCTTACAGGATCTTCCCCAGGGAATACCTACTACAGCACATTCACCTGTACTCCATGGCCGACCTGCAGCAGGTACAAACACTCGCAGAATGCAGTAACATTTTCACACATCTGAGTTTTCATAAAGGGGTTCAAAAAGTCACCTGGTATATAAACATTTACAATTAAGGTCAGCTTTAGGCAATGATTAGACTGTAATTTTTAGGACAGGGAGTCTCAATCTGTATAGGTGAGTTGTAACTTGCATTTCAGATTCTTACGTATAGCAATTAATATATTATTAACCCTTTATAGGGCACTCATAGAAATACTCTGCAATTCAACATTTCCACCTTAGTGTGTTATTGGGGGACCTAACAAGACTTTATTACTTTTGTGAAATTTTTCAAAATTTTTTACTGTCATGTTGAAAATCAAGGTTAATGAAGTTACCATATTTGGTTTCTTACCCATAAGTGGCAAAAAATAAATATATATATATATATATATATATATATATATATACATATATATATATATATATATAAAAAACCAAGAAGTATATACTAAAAAAATACAAGAAAAACCCATATTTGGCTCCCTACCTGTAAGTGGCAAAAAAAAAAAAAAAAAATCCAAGAAGTAAATATAAAAAAAATACAAGAAAAGCACATGTAAGTTGAAAAGAGGATGTATTTTAGAACATTAGAACATCGCTTTTAGAACTTTAGAACATCAGTGCTGATCCAGACACCTGTCCACATCCACATTATTCCTTTGAACATCATTCCTTACATTAGTACCATTACTTCATGGTACATAACAAATCAGGTACACTGTTCATGCAGAGGTGGACCTTACAGACCCTGTAGACCACATTGACTCACTGTAAGTGCTGCTGTCACTGTCTTGTAATGTGTGCCAAAATGACCAAAAATAGTTACTTGCCTGATGAACGGTTAAGGACACATTACACACTAAAGGATAACAAAAAATTGTAAAAACTTTAATGAAGAGGGGAGATATGTAACAGTTTAGATCCACAGATGGAAAATGCATGGACCAACTCAGCTGTATGTTACTTCCACAGAATGGTAGAACTGGTGCATTTGCTGGAAGGTGCTTTTGAGACACATGTTTTAAGGTTTTTATGAAAGCAGGATCTCCCTCGCTGAGTAGAGATCAGAAAAAAGGAAACACATCCTGGCCTTTCAGTGGTTCACAGTCTAGTTGTTGAACGGAGTTGGGGGGTCAGAGGAAAGCGACCGAATGACTGAAAAGTTCTTTTGTTTGTCATTATGTTCATTATGTTGTACCCTGCCCCATTTTTTTTCTTTCATCCCTCTCTGACTCAGAGCTTGGCCACAGACTCTCACGGTGAAAGAGACCCTCCTCCCTCCTCCTCTTCCTCCTCCCTCCTCCTCCTCCTCCTCCACTCCCACACTGTGTCTCTCTGCTCCACTAATTGGTCACATTCAGAATCAACAGGCAGAAAAACAAAGCGTGACATCCCTCCATTCTTCCCAACATCCCCATGGCCTCACACACGCTCAGCACCCATGTGTGTTACATATGTGTGTGTGCGCCTTTCACTCTCTCTTTCCACGCTAAACACTATGACTTACTCAAACTGACCATTTAGTACAAATACAGACAATGGGTGAGCTCGGTAGAGTCTGCACAGCCCCCCCCCCCACACACACACACATCCCCCCACACCCCTCTTTTCTCTCTCTCTCTCCCCCCTCCTCTTGGAGATTCTCAAGCACTCTGCTTCTTAATTGGTTTTCCATATTAACAAGCTTGTTTCTTTTGATTCACCTCCTGAATAAAATGACGCTCTTAATCAACATGGCTTTTTTTGTTCCAGCTCAGAGGTCAGTAAAGGCTAAACTCCCTTCGCTAAACCCTGGTCCACACTACTCCATTCAGCTCCTGACAAACAGTCGCCTCCCCATATCCCCTATTAGCACACAGTTCATTTTGCTCCAACCATATGTGTTTATCTAAGACCTTTCTACCCCTGATCCTCCTCTAGTTTTAAGGATGGTTTACAATGACGACTAAAGTAGCAGCGGTGATCATCGTTCTCACAGTGTCTCCTCTACATGTGTCTTCAGTCAGAATCCTGAACATTCACGGACACATGGATGGATTTCCAGTTTTTTTCATCAAGGGATGGTTATGATAGTCAGATAGGATTACCACGTAAAATAAGGATTTCATGAGAACCATTGAGAAAATAGAGTGCAAAACAAACTGGATGTTTAAACCATTACTTGCTAACCATGTTATGATTTTACAAGAGTTTTATTTATTTATTTATTTATTTATTTATAATATGGAAACGATACAAGCTTCCTGATTGCTACTAATTGACGTCTTTGCACAACGTAATATAGAAACGAAAATTCAAGGAAGCATAAAATGATAATACATACAAAAAAGAAAAAGAAAAAATACTCATATTCGAAAAGGAGTGAGAAGAAGCATAGCTAAGTTTTAATCTAGCATTTTAACTTTTTAGACATTTAGACTATTATCATTTAGTTTAACCTACTGTTTAATTTGGCCAGTGTTAAATTTTTTATATCTACTGTATGTACTTATCTATGTGTACATATGTGTGTGCTTGTGTGTATAAACTCAATATTTTTGATAACTATTCAATGTGGAAAAGTATATGCTCAACTTCTAATATTTTTAATTGCTTTCCTTATGGTTTTACTGTATTACTGCCTCTTGTAGCAGAAATTTGATCATTTTAATCACTATTTTCTGTTGCTAAATATTTTAACTGTAATCGCTACATGTTCCATGCATTTAACCAGCTAGTTTAACTATTAAGCCAAACATGCAGCAGTTTAGCATTTACTTGCTGTTACAGTTTTTTTTAAATCATTTATCCATTATATTAACAGCTTCAAAAATCCATTCATTTGCCTTTTGTGGCGTGTCTCTTTTACCTTTCATGGCTTTTAAACTAGTTGTTATAAGGTTTTGGCTTCACATGTAGCATTTTATCATTTAGTTTGGAAAATGTTTCACCCATAAAGTATCTGGGATAGGCTCCAGCAGCCTCCGTGACCCTAGTGAGGATAAAGTGGGTTCAGATAATTAATGAATGTTTCAGTTATTTATTCAAACATTTATCTGCTTGGTTATGTATTTTATCCTACAGAAAATAAACTCTTACTAGTGTGTGAACGCACATTGCCAATGTTATAAGCTCAAGTGTAGCTTAGATTAATATGAAATGTGATCTGAAAGTCACTATTAAACATGCAAAAGTATCCAGTAATTAGTACAGTATTTGTTTCCATCAAAGTAAATACATGATTTATTTGGGCATGGTTCCATCATATTAATGTTTCTTTTAGTCAATGAAACTGGATATTTAAACTATACAATAATTTAGTGCAGTTTTTAAGACTTTCAGACTTCTATTTTCCTTACATTTCACATTTTATATTTACTCGAGCCTTATGTTTCTGTTGTTTGTCCCTAATTTCAACTACTGAGGTGAGACTGTCACCTCATCTACTTTTCAGTTTGTGATCACTTTTAGTTGTTTTTCCTTCTAAACACATATTTGAAGGTTAATATATCTTTACCAAATCACTATTAAAACTGGCCTTAGCTGTCACAGAAGTGTCCCTCTAGTACATATACCTCTGCATGGGTATGGTTAAATAACTGAATCTGGCATGTGCAATGCATTGTGCATTAGCTTTTTTTTTTTTTTAAAGAAGCAATATAATTAAAAATGCTACTTCAGTAACAAATAGACGGAACATTTGGTTCACCTGGAAAGTGTCAGATAAAAGTGCATATTAGTTTTAAAACAAAGCTGTGTTGCTGACGTCTCCATTTGTGATAAACTGCTGAAGAATTTGGGGAACCCCGCGATCGACCACACTTCACTGTGCATACAATAACAACCAACGTACATAAAGTTGTGTGAGCAGAGTGTGTTATCCAAACAGAGCTCACCCTGCTCCATGTAATCCCAGCTGGCTTTCTCATTCCTCAATGGAGCTGTGTGTGTCTGTGTGTGTGTGAGACAGATACTGAGAGAGGAGGGCAGGCGAGCGGCTGTTAAACAGCAGTTTTAGGGGATTAGGAGGTTTTGGAGCACAAAGACTCTGCATGGTACAGAGAAAGAGGCTGAACTGGAGGGGGAGGAGTTTTAGAGGATGGATGGAGGGAGTGGATGGAGGTGAAGAGTGTGTGTGTGGTGTGTGTATGGGATCGTATTGTGAGTGCAGTCCTGTCAACGTATTCTAACTTAATTTAAATATAATTCAGTTAGCTTTAATCGTCTGCCTTTGCTTTGCTCACTTGCCAGTTTTGTGACTGTTAGCAGAGACTCATTTTTGTTTTTCCCACATGATTCAGTGCCTCTAATAATGCATAATTTACCTCAATTAAGTCAAGTCAGAAGTTTACGTTAAATTAGCTTCAGTGGTTTTAGGATTTGTGGTGGTCTCAGATGGATTTGCTGGGAAACTTAAATATTGAGCCCCGTTAAATTGTAGATGGGATCACTAAATTTAGCTGTTTGATCCCCCAGTGGCTGTAAGTATGTGCAGATTTTGCTGTAGTCGTGTCAGTAGATTTCACCCTCAGGGGATCATCAGTATGACGGATTTATCCCCTAAGCTTCAATAATGTTTCTACACTGTAGATGACACACTACCAGCATTGACATTATGTGTAGAATCCACATGTTGTAGAGTTTTTCATTCCTTAAGAACCTACTTGACTGCCATGTTTGTTGCATTTGTACCAAAGTACAGAACAGTAACATTTTCACGTAGTTCCTTTTAATACAGAAGGAGAAAAAGGAACGCTGACCATCAGTCTGAGTCAGTTGTAAAACTTTAACATCAAGTGTTACTGAGTGAAAACTAGTTAACTCCCAAGTAGAGAGACAAGAGGAGTAAGAAGCATGGCTTTTTTGTAAGAAAAACTTTTCTTTCCTCTTTCCTATCCTTTATTTCATGCCTTTACTTTATCTCGCTCCTCCCATGTTGGGAACTGCTGGCTGTAGGGACTATTCATGCATTTTGTTGAATCCACATGCCAGTAAACAGTGTTCTGCAGGCAGATATCGCTGCTACCCAGTGGACCCCGAGAGACCTGTCAGCAGCCTGTCTGCACTCAGGGCTGCCATCAGGATTTGGCTCCGCTTAGGCCTTTTTCACCAGAGCTGTTTGAAAACCATTTCGATGCTAGTCTAATCTTGAGCTGTCTTTGCCAAAAGAGCCGGCTCTCAGCCAGGAGGAAGTTGGGAATGACCAGCAAGACCAACTCAAACTTTGTGACCAGCGTTTCTGAAAATGCTGGACTAGTCTTACAGCCTGTCCACACGACAACGAAATTATGTCAATCCACAAAAGTTTAATATCATTTCGGCTTTTTTTCCACATGCATTGTCGATGCAGTGAAATGGTATATTTTGAGAACAGGTTCCAGAGCAGAAAAATTTCACAATGCCGTCCTCGCATTACCGTATGGATAAGTAAAATGCCACTTTTTGGAAACGATGACACCATACCACGTGACTAGAAGAAAACCCTCAACGTAACATCTGGTAACAACAACAACTATGGCGTATTATGGAGTTGTGTTTGTGCTTCAGACGCTACAAATTTTATTAGAACTACTACAACAAAACCTGGTAATGATGTATCAACACGACAACCAGCGGAGACACATAAATAGATATACGCATCAGATACTTGTAAATCCACCACGATGTCCTGCTAGAAGGGTGACCCGGACCCTGCATTCTTCTGTGATTTTAGTGTATCCTGTGGCTCTGTCTGTGTTTGTGTACAGCGGCACATGTATTAAACCATTATAACCCAGTTTCCCATTGCCATCTGGACGGTGATATTTTTTAAACGATATGTGTATGGACGTGAAATTTTTAGAATCCACAAAAGAAGAATACCACGAGCGTTATCATCTGGACGTAGCCTTATTTGGATGTCAACATAGGCAAGTGCAACACTGATGCAGAAACAATTTACTGGTGTGAATGAAGTGCTAGCATTGCTGAAAAATCGCATACTTAGACCCGACCAGTACTAGTACCAATCCACAGTAGCACTGGCTTCACTGGAGGAAAGGGGTAGTTGTTGCCCTTTTTGGATGTGAACATTCAAATTTAATGAGAACACGCCCAGAAGAAAAAGAATTAAAGTTAGAAGTACTAAAGGTGGTCCCAGTGCTAGTTTGATGTAGCTAATAAAATGGTCTTTGAGTATTTATAGCCTACAGTAAAAGCAGCTATATATCAACTACAAAAAAAACTAATTTAAAAAGTCAGTGAAAAAAATGACAAATGGAGAGAATCAGTTGTGATATCATACTTCTAAGGAAGTTTATAATAAATAGCTTCTATGCTTTATGCACACACTTCAGGATAGATTAGATTTCTTCGAATTATCCAATCCCTGTTTTCATCTGTCCATTTACTTCTGTCACTCTCATTTGTCCGTCTTTCTGCGTGTCCCTCCAGAGTTCCAGTTAGCCACCCTGCGCTGTGCTGCCAGCCGTTTGATTCTGCCCAGTCCAATTATAGAGGGCCTTAATTACTGAGCCTGTCAGCCTCCGTCAGGAGAACCATTCGTCATGTGGACTGGGCTGGACCAGACTGAGCAGGGCTGCTTGGCTTTACTGTGGGCTGCTGCCGGGCAGAGGGGACACATGCATTCAGCCCATCAGAGTACCTGCATGTAGTCTGTTCTGAACAACATCAGTCCTTTGTACTTCAGATTATTCTTCCTAACACACAGAAAGATGTTTGATCAGGGACATTGTGGATTTTTGTTGTAAAGCAACCCATTTTTTGCGTCTTAAATCACCAGAAATCTATGAATTTCCGATGCTTGAATCTTGTAAGGCCTTTTTTAAACTACAAAATAACATCTATTTTTTATTCACAGATAAATTAAACTGTGCTAATCTGCTTCATGATGACTGTTTGGATGTAGTTTAATCACATTTGATTAGCAGTGACCAAATATTTGACCAGCTATCAACAATCTCTTAATCAAATGCCATCACTCCTAACTGAATCAAAAGTACATGTTTTTTCTAAAGATGATGATTAGAGTCATCTGCTGGGGTTTGTTGGTGAGCTAATGCTAAATGCTATTGTACTAATTCAGTAAAACAGTAAACTTCATCAAGAACTGTTTAAGAAAGTCCTCTTACAGTTTTGTTAGTGGAATGTTTTAACCTTAGCTACAGTGGAGTTGGGAAGAAATGTATTTTATTGAGAATAGTAATAACTGATAAACAGAAACTCTAAAAGTTCAGCTTAGCCGATTGAGCATGCTGTCATCCATGTACATCTGTGGAATGAAAATGTACCCCAGAAAAAAATTACTTTAAGAGAGAATTTCAGTATAATTCTGTGAGAGCTGGGGCCCTCAGTGGGATTAGAACTTGACTCACTGGCTTCATTTTGGAACTGAGGTCCTCGCCCCTTCATGAAAACCACCAAAGTACAAACTTACAGCTTCAAACTGGACCATAAACCACTGGTTAACACAACATTGGCTACATCCACTAACTGTGTTTCATGGACTATGGTTCAGACCTGAAACTTTTAGATGCATTCACATGAAATGCGATATTTCAGGACTGCTTTGAGAAAATTTCTCCAAATTTGGCACAGATCTTCCCTTGGATGTAAGGATGAAGTAACCTTATTTTGGTCGCCAAAGCTCACAGACTAAATTTTCCATGTGTGCTGATGCTACTTGTTATAGTTATCAGTTAACTAAAAGTCACTAATTGTAATTAGTGACCTCACCTCATTGAACTTGGGATGTGGATGTTTTTTTTCTGCATTTCAATCTACAGCTTTTGTTTTCTTGTTTAGATTTATGTCAAAGAAATAGAATGAGTAATGTTAAAGTACTGTGTTTCCTCAGTGTGTGGGTTCTTCCTCCTCTTCCCATCTCATGTCCTCCTCTCATCCTCCTGGTCGAACAAACAGCATGAAGGAGGTTATAATTGGGAGGTCCTGAGCTCTGCCAGGTGGAACCACTTGTATCTGAATACAGGCTCTCGCTCGCTCTCAAGATCTCTCTCGTATATTCATTCTCATACTTCGTACTCTGTCTCTGGTACAGTCTCCCTCTCTGTGCTTGTAACTATCTTTTTAATGCCGTTGGACAGAAAGCTTTGAGATCATATTGAGATTTTATTTCTGGGAGATTCTCCACATTTCCTGTCCCTCTGAGTCACGTATTGTCTATTCACTGCAGTACACCAGTAAAACCCCCTACAGACAAAACCACCCATCGGTCCTTTAAGGAACTGGCCAAGCGCTACCATTAAATGGCAAGCACTTTGTTTACTTCTTCCTCTTCTGTCATCCAGTTTTTCACCTTTGCTCAAGTCTTTCCCTTAACCCCATTTGCTATTTTGTAATAATTTTTCCTCACCAAAAAGACATTTACATTCAAACAAATATTTTTAATAACCCACAGTTTCAGTAAAAGTACCTGCTATATCTTTTTTCACCCACTGACTATCAGTAAATTAATACGAAATGATCTACTTTTATACAGGGAATGAAAACATACACTACATACACATGAATGTAAAGACAGGGCAGGCTAAGTTAGCTGTGACTTTTGTTTATTAACACCTCCTCTTTTCTTCATCTGTCCTTCACTCCTCCAGGTGATTGATGGGAAACTGGCTCCCTTCCTGGCCAAGGTGATCAAGTTTGCCAGCTCCCATGTTTTCAGCTGCAGCTTATGTCGTGAAAAAGGTTTCATCTGCGAACTCTGCCACAACGGACAGGTCATCTACCCTTTCCAGGAGAACGCCACTAGGAGGTACACGTCTAGCACTTACATAACATTTATTTGTTTAGTCAAATGTTAAAGATGGAAATAAAAATGAAATGGTCAGAGTTTTACCAAATTACCATCAGCTGAAACACTGGTGACCAAATGCACACAAAATGGATTGCATCTTCTAATTGTGCAAAGAACTGCACAGCATGTGAACCTACAATTTGTTCCATTTTAATGGTCTATTCTTAAAAGATGATAAGGTGGTGCAAACATGATCATAAACCAAAATATTTTAGGCATTTCTTTGAATTTCAGCCACAGATTTGTACCTAATGAAAACTGCAGGACCTTCAAATTGTGTGTGTTAATTGAGCAGAGATGAACACACACACAATATCATACAATCACTAACCAACTTTGATGCCTTTATAGATTTTGGTGTATATAACACTATCGACTGAAGTGGCCATCAACCCATCAGCCCTGCGATGAACTGGCGAAATGTCCAGGGTGTACCCCGCCTTCGCCCATAAGTAGCTGGGATAGGCTCCAAGCGACCCCTGTGACCCTAGTGAGGATAAAGTTGGTTCAGATAATGAATGAATAAATGAATGGCCATCAGAATAGGTTTCAGGCAGGTCTGAAGCATGGTTCATTCATGCCTTACTCTTAAAGTAACATTATGCATCACTGAATACATCTGTGATTTCACTGAAATATTAGCACTGATGATCTGTTTGGTACTTAAAACTGGATGTATGTCACTGCGTCTCTGAACTCCACAAGAGACTGTGCATAATAATGGACAGAGTGCAGCAGAGGTTACTTCATTAACAGCTGATTCCAAGATAAAGTTCATTCAATATCTGACTTAGGATTTCATACTCGATATCATTAAACAATAACTATTCAAGGATCACAAACTTGGTTTGGAGAAAGAGATAGAGACTCATCACCAGCCTCCTGCATGTGTATGATGCCAAATATGAATGTTCCCCCTTTTACAGCCATCTAAATGATACAACACGGACCCTATCTGCTGGGTATGTGGTATGAGTTACATACAACAGTGTGTCCCTAAGGTCTGGACACATAGGCAAAAATGCATAGTTTCAAGAAATAAAATTTTCAACAACATTTCATTCAGTTGGCAGACGGATCTCATGAAATTACATTGTACGTCATGCCAGTTCTTTGGCGTGATATACATACGCATTTTCGTTCTTTCGCGTGTTATTCAATGCCATTTGATCGCCTGTCAATTTGCACCAAGATCTCCAGTTCGCATATCCGTAACCGCTAACCCTAACCCTCAGTACGTGGTATTTGAGCGGCGTGAACATACTCGCGGAAAGCTTATAATGCATACAGATAGCAAGCCAATTAAAAGTGGCATGTAAAGTTATGCGATTTCAGGATATCACGTTACAATTGGAATATTAACAAATAACATCTTCAATATTTGTGATGCAAATGTTGATGGACTTTGCAAGATTCATGTGAACTCGATGCAATAACTCTACATTGCTGTCAATTTTAGCACATTCACTCTTTATGCATTCAGTCAAGTGTGTTCCATCTGTACAACTTTTCCTTTTAATGTACCCCAGAAAAAGAATTCAAGGGTGCTAAGGTCTGAAGAACGAGTAGACCAATCCACATGACCACGTCTTCCAAGCCAGTTAGAATTAGAGTTGTCATTAAGCCAATCCCTTGCCACCGTGGTGAAATGGGCAGGGGCACCATCCTGTTGGAACCACCCAGGAAGTCCTTCACATAGTCTTTCAAGTCGGGACATTAACTGGTGTCTCAACATGGCAAAATAAGTCTCACCAGTTTTATGTTCATCGAAGAAAAATGGCCCCAATACATGAGCTTTCCACAAACCACACCATAATTGAATGTGTCCAGACTTTAGGGACACCCTGTATACCTGTCTCATGTGAACCTGTTTTGCTCCTGTAAAAGCTGTGTAATCCCTTTGTGGATCTTGTCACAGGTCAGTAGTAGTAGTGTCATCTTTAAAACTCCAGTATTTAACTCCATTTATTTTGTAAAACCGACCCTGAAACTGTATCTTAGGAATTTTCATGTTTAATGAATAAAAAAGCTTTGAAAAGTACAGAAACTCACATTTAAATTGGACTGAACACCTTCACTGTTTATGAGAAACTGTGTGTGTTAGTTGAGGGGATGTACAGTTGACGTTGTCCAGAGCCCTGACACTCAGAGTGACTGACGGCAGACTGATACGAGTTCCTAGAAGTGTTGCGCACTGAGTGCTACTGCCTGTTCTACGACACGTAACACGCTGCCCATGTTGAGATGTGTTTTACGACTTGTGAAGGAAGTGTTAAGTAGTAACTGATAACAGCTATGTGTACTGTACTGACTGGAACAGAGCTGTAATGATCTACAGTTCTCAGCCTGACTTTGGACCCAGTTAATCACACGGATGGTGCAAGAAATGGGTGATTTATGAATGAAAAGAATGTATATGGATATTTGTATGCTGACATGTGTTTCCACTTCAACTTTGTCTTTTCAGGGCATCTTGAATTACCATAATATCTACATTTTTACTGACACGTTTTTTTTCTTTAATACATCTTTTTTGTCTTTTTGCAGTTTATCTGTTTTATTCATATATCCTATAGTTATGTATTTTGACAGTTGACAGCTCATTAAAAACAGCTCTACACCTCATTTTGGGTCCTGATGCTAATTTTAGTAAAGGGAGAGTTATATTATTTCAAGGGTAAATAAATACCTGAGGCTCTGGCAGTTCAATAGATGACAAAATTATACATTGTTAGAAGCTGTGGAATTTGTGATATACAGTATTTCTTCATTTTGTACAGTCCTGTCAACCCTGTATTAACCCAAGCCTTAGGTCAGTGGTTCCTAACCTTTTTTGGCTCGTGACTCCATTTTAACATCACAAATGTCTGGCGACCCCAGACATTCAAGATGCAGACATTGTTTTTTGCTATATCGCAATAGTTTGCTATACTATATTGCAAATAATTGTTAATTTTAGATGACATTTAGGCTATATAATGTATATTATTATGGACGGAGGCAGAAAAGCCAGGTGTAGATTACTGCACAAAGTGAGAATTTTATTTTCCTGGGTCAGGATATGTACAGTCAGTCCAGCTTGGATTTACAAGGCTGACAATTAATACAGAAAAACAACAACTCAAACTATGAATTATGAAAGAGCTGCAGCATCTGAAACCGACCACAATGAACATTTGAAAGATAAACAGAACCACAGTGCTTCAGTTTCAGCTTCACAGTTTGTCATGTCTTTTATGGATTGTGATTGTCTCTCTCAACTCACCACATATTTTTTACTAGTAAGGTTTTTT